>NC_063195.1:34866893-35156893 GCF_017589495.1 Alosa alosa | reverse complement strand
CAGCACACTGCCCCCCCCCCAATACACAGCACATTGTCTCATGAGGAAGCTTCTCCAACACACATCCCCAACATACTTACAGCACACTGCCCCCCCCCCCCCCCCCCCCCCCCAATACACATCACATTGTCTCATGAGGAAGCTTCTCCAACACACATATTGCACACTGCCCTCTCCCCACATACACAGCACACTATCCCATCTCCCCTGTCATCCCCCCAACACACACACCAAGACCCCTGGCAGTTGGGTTAGCCCCTTGAGCCGTGGATCTGCCCAAGGTTTCTTCCTTGGTAAGGGAGTTTTTCCTTGCCCCTGTTGCTCTTGGGTGCTCCTTGTTGGTGCCCCCACCCAATCCCAATCCTCCCCACCTTTTTATGCAGCCCTTGCCACTTAATCTACTAAACCCCTCTTCTACTGCACTTTTACCCCCATTAATGCACAAATAGGCTGACACCAGACATAATTTCACTGCATTTCTTACTTCCAGTAACTATATGCATGTGACAATAAACTTCCTTGTATCCTTGTATCCTTCTATCCTTGAGAGCTGTTTTGACCTTTCTATTTTGGCAGCTTGGATTGTTCAGAGGGGGTTTATCAAATGTGATATTATCAATATATTTTGTCAGTTCATATACTGCTTTACTGCAATTACCCTGGGTTCGCATCACATTGCATACTAAATTGAAACTGTTAAAAATAGTTAGGACTGGAATTTAAGTTTAGACGGCCTACTTTAACTTGTACAAGCCATAGGTACAAGCCATAGATATCAAAGAGAGATTGGAGCCTACATTTTTGCAACCTAATTGTAAAGGGAGTAACCAGGTCTTTTGCATATCAGAGGAGGATTGAGGGAGAGAAGATATCAGCTCAACTGCACTCTGCACAGGCCTGGTAGCTACACTATGTGACACACTTGAAATGCAGCTGCTCATAGGGTGTGGCCTTCTACTCTCACCTGTGACAGGTGGATCTCCAGCTGCCCCTTGGCCTCGGTCAGCTCCTGGCAGCGCTGGTTGAAGGCCTCGTCCACTCTGGCGCATTGGGCCCTCAGGTCCTCGGACGTGTCCTGGAGCACGTGGCCAATCAGCTGCCTGAGCTCGGCACTCGCCCGCGTCTCGCGCTCTGCTGTCGCCACGTTGGCGCGTGTGAAGTGCATCCACTGCTCACAGTTACTCACACTGCAAAGGAGGGTCGGATGGGACAGACACGTGAGACACACTTGCACAGTATGCCTTCACAAAGTGTATGTCAAATGTAACTCGTATACTAAAAGTGAATGTGAACTGAATGTGAAAAATAGGTTTTTGTTTGTCACTATCATGTTGCCTAACAATTTTATAGGACTACACTGCCTCCCTGTGGGCAAAATGGTGAACACCGTAGTGTACAATCGCCCAGTGTATAGTTTGGTTCAGTTCAGGGTTTCCAAGCCATCCAGTTATTTGCATTATTCAAACTGCAGAGATATGGGCTGTTTATTAAAGCTGTAGCTTACATACAATAATGCACCTTTGGTTCACTGGATTGTTGAATACAAGAGAGGAATGACAACAGTCAAGAGCAAGAGGGCAACAGTCAAAGAGAGTCAAATAAACCTTCAATTATCAATAAAGGGTGTATCAATATATTATCAAGTTGTATTAGCTGAAAGCTTGTTTGTGTACCTAAGATCAAATACAGTATATTGCATTGTTGTGTGCATATTTAATTATTGTGTGCCTTCCTGTCCTGATGGTTAGAGAACCCAGACCACAATCCACAGTCCAAGGTCAAAGAGTTACATTGACTTCCCTCAGTGCTGCCCATTTACTGCCTCGGATACCATACTAGATAGCCTTGATTATGGTACTGAATGGATACAAACCAATATGAATGGGGTGCCACAGGACAAAGCCTTTTCTCATTCCTGAGGCACAGAGACAGCATTTTCCACCTCAGGTGAAATATTTCATTTAGCTTTTAGAATGCTTGGAAATGTTTACCCAACATTCCAGAAGTGTTCTGAAACCCCAGCAGGCTGTAACACAACCTTGAAGACAGATGGATTTAGCCAAATGCATACAGCCTGGAAATGTTGAGGAGACTCACTGATCCTGGATCTTTGCAGAGCCTGACTGATGTTGTGTCTCAATACTCTTGTTGTTGTAGCGGCCACACTGGTTGTCTAAACTGTAGGCTTGATATTTATCAGACCAGTCCATCTCCAAAGTTTGCTTAGACTCCCTGTTAGACCTGAAAGATGCCCAGAAAGGGCACAATTTAAATATTTAGTTTGAACACAGAATGCAAAGCAAATAGGCCAACAACACCATGGGGCCATCTGGGCTACAATAACTTACTTTATTTGATTAACAGTCTGGTCAAGTGTTCTTTTGTGCAGTGCCTGAATGCTTCTGATTAACTCCACCTCCTGATTTAGGAAACAACATTTTAAACAAAATTAACATAAGCCTAGGCCTACTGCTAGGCCTTACGTTACAAATATCCATTCATTACTATTAATAATTACAGCCAAATAATAATAATAATAATAATAATAATAATAAACGTTCTTACTCTAATAAGCTCTTCCTCCACAAGGTCTTTAACAAGGTCGGGCCCAAGCCGTCTTTCCCGACATGTCAGATTATCTGTAGCGATGGCAAAAGGAATCTCTGTCGCGTCCAAAGCCTTCTCCAAACGGCGCTTCTCAGCTAAAAGCAAGACCGTCTCCGCCTCAAGTTGTTCGATGTGCCGCTCAAGCTCAGCCTTCCAAAACTGAATATCTTGTAACCTCTCACCCAAGTGCGTTGTGCCCTCGGCCTGTGTGCGCAAAGTTCTCACCTCTGCCTCTGTGTAAAGCATTTTGGATTCGTGGCGAACTTTCTCGGAATTGTTCAGATTGGTTACAGCTTGGTTTAAGGTAGCATTGTTTTTGGCAAGCCATTCTGCCGGAGTATATTTCGCCGATCTGTATCCTGCAGTAGCCAAACCAGACGATGTTAAAAAGTTCTCCTTCAATGTGGTTTCTGGATCAGTTTGAGCAGTCTGGAGCAGGTGTTCATTTTGCGTCACGGCTCTGGTGTCGTAATGCGGTCTTGACACTAAACGTTCTGACATTTCAGTGCAAAAGGGTAATAAATTAGGCTACAGACTTTTCGATTTTCCGGGGGGGAATGAACGTGCAACGACAGTGTGCAGCACTGAGACAGCACTGTGTTTGTGTTGCGTCGCCAAGGATACCTGTTTCCATGGACGCACCTTTGAAGCATCTTTAAGTCAGAAAGCTGAGTAGGGTGATTTCGGCATTAGGCTACTGCACACAGTCGCTTGTTGTTTTCACCAGAGGGAGAGGGCATGGACTAATTGCCCTGGGTCTACAGGTGAATCCAGTCTCACACTTGTATTGGAATGAAGCTAGGCTTGAGGCCTGAGGACAAGAATGCACAATAGCCTATAGGCTATGTCTCTAGGCTACAGTAGCCTAATTACAGTTACAGACAATAACAGATTAAATTATAGCAGGCATACACATTGTGTGGATTGCATTGTCGTTTTCTTTCAATGAAACCTTAAGACCTCTCAAAACTTTTCTCACAACACGTAGGCCTAGGTTATTTTATTTTAAACTAAATCCAATCCAATCTTTACTGATTAGGCTACTTCTTTCCTGGGCAACAGAATATGGGACAAATAGTAAAGTGCAAAGGTTCAAATATATCTGTGTCTTTCAAATGTACATAAATGAGAAGGTCTACCAAAATGTTGATTGCCTTTGCTGCTGAAAAGAGATACAAAACAGACCAACATTAGCTGTATTTTCTAGACTGAGCTATGTTTTTTGGGTGATTCAGTTTTTACACTTGACCAGTTCATGTTCGACCTCTTTTAGAGTATTTAGACCATGTTTATCTAAGCTGGAAAAAATCCAACCGATGACAACCTATATGTGTGATGTAGGTGAAACACAAATACACAGTAAAGCCAGAGAGAGTTGAAGTTAGTAATCAAGGATCTTTGGTAAAGCTGTTTATCTCTCTCAGGACTGGCCATAGTGTTCTGCCCTAAACCAGTTTTACTTTGCACACACTGAAACAGCATCTGTGACCAGCCACACACACAGGTGAGTAGACGTTAAAATATCTGGGGTGACTTCATAGCAGGATGATACTGACTGACGTCTTTTTGACAATTCTGAGTAAAAGAGGGAAAGGCTATAAGTGTGTGAGAAAAAAAATCTACCTTACGTGTTTTATACATTGTAGTGCCATTATTTGCCAATATTGCAACCTCATTACTGTTTTGGAATAACAAGCAACCTCATGCCTTTATTATTCATTCATAGCTGCCTGTCAGATTATGGAACTTAAACTTAACTATCCAATAGACCTCTACGGAATAAGTCCCGCCTCCGAAACATCCGGATCCACCCAACTTCCGGTTGTCGAATGTCTATGGGAAATAACATGGCGTTTCGAAAAATCGTACCTGTCAAACTCTGTAGGTGGCAAAGTAGAAAAAGCTGGTGGGCCGATTGGCCTACATACTTCTGCCATCTGGTTTCCACTGGATGTTTTGATTGTCGGTGCCGTTAAAAGCACACTATGCAGGTTTTTTAGCTTAATATACCTTAATTTAACAGCTTCAGAGTCATTGGAATGGTTATATGACTTTTTTCGGGTGGCCGTCTCGCTTCCCCCTAGCGCCTGTGAGCGGAAAAACCACCCTTGCAACTGTGGGCTGGCGGGCCGACGGCCTCAGTGTCAGGAAGTATAATGAGTGTAACGAATTGCTTTACTGCATTCAAATACACATACACACCAGGCACCGGCTAGAAAAAGGTAGCGATGGAGTTTCTCAGACATTCGTCATGACAGAGCCAGCGAAAAAGAAGCAAAAACCAAGAAAACGGTAAGGAAATTGCCAATACTGCACACTTTACCTTTATAGTAGTAAACGATTATTAATGCTAACCGGGAGCTAATTCCGATGTACGCGGACGGAGGAGGGCGTTAGATCTTGCTCACAACCCAGTCACAACCTAACATGATGGTCATTTTCACGTGTGATTCACGCGTGATTTCAGTGGTCTATAAAAGTAAATCGTTTGCAAGGTTCAGCCTCTTTTCAACACGACTTAACTTGGGTTTGACTGTGCTGAGAGTTTGTTGGCTGTTATTGAGATATTTGAAAAAGAAATAAATCGCCGACAAAGACACTAAAGACATGACGAGACGAGATTTTTTTTTTTTACGAAAAACAGATAATGATAAGCAGACTAGGAATCAGAGGCAGAATCCTATACACAATAGTTTTATTTTGCATGACCTTGATCAGAACAGTAACATTTTCAGAATGTATTAACAACCTATCAAACATGACGATTTCATGCAGGGTTAGTCATGGGCGGATTATGAACTTTCGGGCCCCTGGGCCCAGATGTATTAAGGGCCCCCCACTTATTGTCGTATATGTGGGAGGGGGGGTTGGGTTTTTTTTTATTTGTTTGATGTGATTTACTCTATTCTGGTGCATTTTGGGGATGGCCAATACTAAATTCAATCAGATTCATAGCCTACATCCTGATTTGTTGATATTGAGGCAATGATTCCATGCAAAGGCTTGGGCTTCAGGGCCCCCTGACCCCTTGGGCCCCTGGGCCCGGTGGCCCGTGCAGTAATCCATCCTTGGGGTTAGTGCCACCTCCGTAGACAGGCTCTGGTGCCACGAACTCCATTTCGGTGAAGACAAACTATGAAACATTGCCATTGCTACGCAACCTTGACTCAGGGAGTCGCGGCGTCCTCATAGGTGTCCGTGCGTTAGCTTAGTGCTTCTTACTGATATATTTCTACTTTAACGGCACCGACAATCAAAAAATCCAGTGGAAACTAGATGGTGTGTAGGCCAATCGGCCCACCATTTTTTTCTACTTCGCCACCTACAGATGTTTGACAGGTATGACATTTCGAAACGCCATGTTATTTCCCATAGACATTCGACGCCCGGAAGTTGGGTGGATCCAGATGTTTCGGAAGCGGGACTTATTCCGGAGGCCACCCACAAACCCTACTGCCCAGCCAGGTGAGCTGCTTCTCAAGGTCTCAAGGAATTATGGCCAGCGTGTCTCCTATAGGTGTCCTATGCGTTGTTAACATGAAATGAACATGGACATGGAATGAACCAGCCAGCTGAAGTGAGTCTAAAAAGTGTCAACAACCCAGTAATCTTAACTATTGATTTACTCATACATGTCAAACATATCCAGTCCAGAAAACTGCATCTGTACAGTATGACTGATATTAGCCCTTTAGTGCAAAGTCCCAATACATTTTGTCCTTAACTTAAATGATTGTCAGTTATGTCTCGTATTATGATAGGGCAAAGTACACCTCACTCTGGACAAAAGGTCTTGAATGATTCACATTGTTATTGCTATTTATCATCAAACTAGAGTGGCACTCAGTAGTTAGTGCATACCTCTGCCTCGGTTGTGGAGGTATTAATGAATACACAAGACCAAGTGGAACCTGCATTGTGTTTTGACTGCGGGGTACAGACCTGTTTTGCTAACAAGGATGCTAAAACCCCTGGATGCTTGCATTTGTTACTAGTCTCTTAACTCATTGAGTGCCAAAAACATAATATTACTTCCCGGAAAGTTTACAGGCAACACTTCATATTTCATGAAGGACGTTATATCTCCATTTCTAGAAAAAAAAACAGCGATTTTTATGAAAACTAGCCACTGTTTAGCTTGGGATTTCTCAGGAACAGAGGTGTGTAGAAATACACGGTTTGCACCCACTGAGAGCTTAAAGTCTCACCTTTTAAACAAGCCATTGTATGTGTTCATAGCTACAGTATAACACAGAATATGCTGTGGCTGTACAAAAATCATCAACAATGGTCTAGATTGCTGGCACTCTAGGACAAAGCTTCCGAAAACAGCTTGGCATTCAATGAGTTAAAGAGGAACTCTGGCTGTTTTCAACATACCTTGAACAATAGGGCCCTGTTGTTCAAGGTCAGTATTGTCAGTAGGGGTGGGGGCTGCTACAAAGCAATGGGGCATAATTTAGACTGTTTGTGCCTCTTAGCAGACTCAAAATGTCATCACAAGTGCTATTCAACATGAACAGGATCCTTACGAGACACCCCTCCATAATTGTGAAGAAAATAAGTATGAATCTAGTGTCACATAAATATGTTTCCACCCATGCATAAAATGGACACAGGCACCCCAACATGGGATGAGGTTGTCAACATAGTAAAGCCTGAATGTTTGTAAATGTAAAAGTCTGCTGAATGTTGAAGGGAAAATCTTCTTCAGCGTTGTGGCCCAAAGACTGTCTGTATTCCTGCTGAAAAATTAGTTTGTTGTCACCTCAATACAAAAGGCTGGAGTTGGTGGTTTCTCTGGATGTCTCGAACATGCAAGCATCATCTGGCACCAACTACAGTCCTCCAAGAGGGAAAAGAAGGATCTGCATGTGCTGTTCCTGGACTTAGCCAATGCCTTTGGATCAGTGCCTCATAGGACTCTGTGGACTGCCTTTGCCTTCTTTCAAGTCCCTGACAACATCACAAACCTCGTCCAGGCCTACTTCCGCGACATCCAATTCTGTGTGACAATGCATGAGAGCACTACAGCCTGGCAGCAGCTGGAACTCGGAATAATGGCAGGATGCACGATATCTCCTCTGGCATTCACCTTGGCTATGGAGTTGATCATTAGGGCTTCAGCATGGGTCGTTGGAGGGGAGCGTGTGGATGGAGGCCTACGTCTGCCCCCAATCAGGGCATACATGGACGACATGACCACCATAACATCTACGAAACCATGCAAAAGACGGCTGTTGGAAAAGCTTCAAAGTAACATATCCTGGGCAGGAATGAAGATCAAACCCTGCAAGTCAAGGAGCATCTCAGTCGTCAAAGGCCAAATCACCAATGACACTTTCACCTAGCCTAGAAATCTAGACGCGCCCCTAGTGGCAGCAAATTACATTTGCTGTCAGGGCTAGTCTAGCAACTCTCCGTTGGCTTGTGAGCTCCAGAAATCGAAACTTAATCAGGCCAATAAAATCGTGTATAGAGTCGTTAGGTGGGCTTAACATAATGATTGATGGCAGAGTTCCAACGGTTTGGCTTGAATTCCCTGCTACTTGAAAACAAATAAGATGGATGTTGCTGCTGGCGAACAGTGTGACACGAGTTAAGCTTTTATTAAGTTGGCAAACGTTTGAACTAGCCAACTAGCTCCGCTGGTGGGAAACGCATGGGACTCATAGCGCTGCCGCTGTCCTATTGCGTGCAGAGGGAATTTGAAAGACAACTGATTATCCCGCCCCTCGGACTGAGCACTGCGAACGGTGAGTGCCCAGACCCTACATTTTAATGTGGGTCTGGCTCGTCAGGCTAACTTTCACCATCAATGATGAGCCAATCCCAACAATCCTACAGAAACCAATTAAAAGTCTCGGACGCTGGTACAATGCCACTCTCAATGACACAGAGCAAATAGAACAGCTCAGACAGGACACCATCAGCGGCCTGAAACAACACTGGCCTCCCAGGGAAACTAAAGCTGTGGTGCTTTCAATTTGGATTGTTGCCCCGCCTCATGTGGCCGATCACCATCTATGAGGTCACCTCATGCTCAAGTAAGGAGGTGGCTTGGGCTGCCAAGATGCATGAGCAGTGTAGGGCTGTATGTTGATGGCCCACTCTCCTTGCCAATCTCAAGCTTGACTGAAGAGTACAAGTGTGCAAAGTCGCGACTGGAGATGACCCTGTCTGAGTCTCGGGACCCTTTGGTACGCTGTGCTGCCCCAGCCTTGAGAACTGGCAAGAAGTGAACACCAAAAGCAGCTGTAGCAGATGCAAGGGCTGCTCTCAGACATTGAGACATAGTTGGCCATGTGCAACAGGGTTGGGGGGGGTTTGGTCTTGGAGTGATGGCTCCTACCTGGGGGAAAGCTTCTCCAGTAGAGCGCCGGTGCATGGTGGTGGAGGAGATTCGAAGGCAAGAAGAAGCAGCCAGGTGTGCCAGAGCAGTCAGTCAGCCGCAGCAGGGACGGTGGATGAAATGGAATGGAATTGCCAAGAAGAAAATCTCTTGGAGCGAGTTATGGAACATGGAGTCTAACAGGCTGAGCTTCATCATAAAAGCCACTTATGACATTCTGCCTACGCCAGCAAACCTACACCTGTGGCTTGGTGAGGACCCGGCATGTTCCTTGTGCTCAGCCCCAGCAGGCCTCAAGCACATTCTTGCGTGCTGCAAGACCTCCCTTTCTCAAGGCCGATACACCTGGCGCCACAATCAAGTGCTGCGTTCTCTGGCCTCAGCCATAGAAGAGAAAAGAACTGCCACAAATGCTGCTCCACTTAATGCGCATCCAGAAGTCCAAACCTCAACAGCCTTCATCCGGGAGGGTGAAAGACAACCAACCAGAGCCCCCACACACACACACACACACACACACACAATTTCAAGCCTCATTGGTTTTGAATTCAGACCTGGTTTTGTGGTCCAACTCCTGTCGCCATGTTTACATTATCGAGCTCACAGTGCCCTGTGAAGAAAGCCATTGATGAGGCCTATGAAAGGAAAAGGTTGCGGTACTCTGACCTTGCAACCCAGGCAGAAGAGCGGGGATGGACAGTGCTGGTACGTCCAGTGGAGGTGGGCTGTAGGCGGTTTGTGGCTAACTCCACCATAAGGCTCCTGAAAGAGGTGGGCGTCAGAGGGCAAGCTCAGAGGAGAACCATCAAAGAGCTTGCCACCACAGCTGAGAGAAGTACTGGCTGTGGCTTCGAAGAAAGGAAATGGCATGGGGGACAAAGTGACCACTCAGCTCCTATGCGACACACACCCAGGTCTGATCAGCCTGTGGTGGGCCTGCCACAGAGGAGGGTGTCTTGTGTTAAATGGCCAAAACACCCAAAGATACTGGGGTACACAACTGACGATGTGTCGCGTAGAGTAACATCACTGAGTGGTCCAAACAGGGTCTCAACTGGAAACAGAACTACTGGGATTGAAACATCGAGTCCTTTTGCGTAACCCCAGTCCAAACACTGGACTTCAGTTGTTTATTAAAGGAGCATTTCACTGCAGGGAAGATAAATGTGTATTTAAATTGGGTCATTTATGTAGTAGAAATGTGGAGTCATCATTGAAGTCAGTGCCTTCTTAACCGAGAAAAAATGTTTTTGGCTCATGTGGATGAAACCCAACAATTCCCAGAATTCCCTGCCTTTCACTGCTCTTCACTGCCCTACCAAACCACTCCCCCAGGAGTAACCTACAAGGCTACGAGTACACAGAGGGATCCGTTAATGTAACATTTTGGCATTAATAAGGATTCTAAAATTAAAATGATCATTGTTTTATGTTAAAATCGCTATTTTGCGAACGTTACCAGCACATCATTAGAATACTTGTTTGCAAGGAAATCCTGCATTTTACATATTCCCATTATATGTCAGATGCCACGCGAATTGACAGCATAGGCTAGCACATCCGACATTTAACTCATGTCCAGCAGCAGGGAAATGTGCTACTAAGTAGTTAATATACAGTATGACTGAATTCAGGCAGGTATTAACATCATTGTGTGGATTTCATTGTCTTTTTCTTTCAATGTCTTTCAATTTCTTTTTCTTTCTCAAAACTTTTCTCCAAACATGTAGACTATTTTGTTTTAAACTAAATCATCACTACACATCTCTTGAGGATTATCTGCAAAAAAAATCATCACTACACATCTCTTGAGGATTATCTGCAAAAAAAACATAAAGGTCACAGGCCAGGTCTATGAGCAAGCAGATTGCACTTGCTGAGGACTTCTTTCCGTAGGCAAACAGCATATTGAACAAACAGTAGAGTGCAAAGGTTTCAAATTTACATAGATGAGGTCGGCCAAAATGTTGATTCCACTTCTGTCTCCACTTCAACTGTACTTACTAGCACTAAAGTTTCCAGATATACTCTTATATGCTGGAGGATTTTATAGAGAAGTTTGTTCATATATGATTTGTGACCTATGGAAAGTAAAGAATAGTTATGAAATATATATAACATGGCTTTTCAGGAATTACACCATTAATAACATTTCACTCAAATATGTCCTCAAAATTAAAAACAAAAAGAAGAATTTTGAACCTGTCTTTATCCAATATTAGGATTTCTGTACTTGATATTTATGGTTATGGATTTGGCAGATAATAACAATAACAATAGCATGGTAAGACTACATTATGGAGAATATCAACAACAATGTCAAATTAATTAACAGCCTAATGAAAATAAACAATACTAGGCCTATACAAACCATAACACATAAGAAGTAATTAATGAACTAAGTCCATGTTGAACAGATATGTCTTTAGACCCCTCTTAAAAGACCCAAAACTACCACAGGAAAGAAGAGCACTGGGCAACTCATTATATATGCCACCAGAAGCGTATCATAGACATAAACAGGGTGATAACACACATAAAGCTACTACCAGTCCAATACCATTCTATCACTTATAGATAGATAGATAGATACTTTATTGATCCCCAGGGGAAATTCAAGGTCTCAGTAGCATACAGACAACACACACGCATTCACTAACAGCAGAAAAAGTAATTAAAAGTATATAATATTAAAACACAACTAAGCAATAAGGACAGTAGAAGATAAAGAAGATACTAAATATACTAAAATACAAATTATACTAACTAACACTTAATCTAAATACATTCTAAAAACAGTATCCACATAGGGGTGATTAATCAAACAAGAGGCGCTTGCAATGACTGAGGCAGGGACTGAGTCACGGTGATAGTGCAATAGTGATAGTGGTCCTAGTGATCCTAGTGCAAATGAGTAAGTCCAACAGTGCAACAGTGCAAGAATAAGTCTATATATCTATATATATATACATATATATATATATATAACTATTTTAAGAAAATGTATAAGTTCGGCTGTGGCGTGGAGGGAGGTTTTATGCATGTGTGCTAATGTGCTAATATAGCACGCAAACAGTGAGGCAGAAAGACGGTGGTAAAAGTGGCTAGTGGACAGACAGTATCCAAACATGGAGGGGGTGAAGAGGCAGACAGACTATGCAGAGAAGTCTATCTCTCCTCTACCCTTAAGTGAAGCATTGACAAGTTCAATGGACCTGGGGACAAATGACTTCTGTCTGTTGTACAAGGCAGTGAGCGAAGTCTCCAGCTGATCAGGCTCTTCTGCTTAACAATAGTGCTGTGGAGTGGGTGACACTCATTGTCAAAGATGTTGATCAGTTTGTTCAGGGTCCTTTTGTCAGATATTGAAGTGATGCACTCCAGTTCAGCTCCCACTACAGAGCCAGGTTTTCTTACCAGCCTGTCAATTCGCCCCGCATCCTTCTTCTTTGTGCTTCCTCCCCAGCATACCACTGCATAGAAGAGGACGCTGGCAACAACAGACTGGTAGAACATCCTGAGGAGCTTGCTGCACACATTGAAGGACCGCAGCCTCCTCAGGAAGTACAGCCTGCTCTGCCCTTTCTTGTAGAGTGCATCAGTGTTGGGTGACCAGTCTATTTATTGTCCAGGTGAAGACCCAGATACTTGTAGGTGCTTACCACCTCCACATTGACCCCATCAATGGGGACTGTTAGCAGAGTGGGCTTAGACCTGCAGAAATCCACCACCATCTCCTTTTTCTTTGAAGTGTTGAGTTGAAGATGATTGAGTTTGCACCATTGCACAAAGTCCTCCACCAGGCTCCTGTACTCCTCCTCCTGCCCGTTCCTGATACACCCCACAATTGCAGTATCGTCAGAAAACTTCTGCATGTGGCATGACTCGGTGTTGTAGCAGAAGTCAGATGTGTACAGGGTGAACAGGACTGGAGAGAGCACAGTTCCCTGTGGCGCTCCGGTGCTGCTGATCACAGTGTCAGAGAGACAGTTCTTCAGTCTGACGAACTGTGGTCGCTCGGTCAGGTAATCTGTAATCCAGGTTATCAGGTGAGCGTCCACACCCATTTGCAAGAGCTTGTCTCCCAGTCTAAGGGGTTGGATGGTGTTAAAAGCACTTGAGAAATCAAAGAACATGATTCTCACAGAACTTTTCCCCTTGTCTAGGTAAGAATGTGTCCTGTGTAGAAGATAAGTGATGGCATCGTCCACGCCCACTTTCTCCTGGTATGCAAACTGTAACGGGTCTAGTGCATGGCGTACCTGGGGTCTGAGCATACCTAAGACCAGTCGCTCCATTGTTTTCATCACATGTGATGTAAGAGCGACAGGTCTGTAGTCATTAAGCTCACTAGGGTGTGGCTTCTTAGGGACAGGGGTGAGACATGATGTCTTCCACAGTGTTGGAACTTGTCCAAGGCGTAGGCTCAAATTGAAGATGTGCTTCAGTGGCTCCCCCAGTTCAGCAGCACAGGCCTTGAGTAGCCTTGCGCAGTTTTTTTAGTTGGGCTCTCACTTGATCTGTTGTGATGATGGGGGGTGTAAGGGGAGGGGAGGGAGAGAGGTGCATCTGGGATCTGTGTGTCTGATGGCTGTTGACTGAGGTCGTTGTCACCTCATTGTTCGTGATTGTCATGAGGGGTGCAATATCCAGTGATGGTGGGGGTATGATAGCCTGTGGTGATGGAGGTGAGTGTTGCACTGGTATTGAGGGGGTATGGGGGTGGGGGCTGGAGGATGACCACCTCCTTGATGTCCCTATCAAGGCTGCCAGAGTCGTGGATGCCTCAACAGGCACAGGCAAGGAGGCATCAGGCGGGGACAGGGCTTGAGAGACTGGGAGGTGGGGGTAGGGCAGGCACGCAAAAAAGAGCCGTGTCTGAGTCAGCTGGGGGTAGTGGACAGACCACCGCCATTGGAGCTGGAGCAGGTCAGTCAAACCTGTTGTAGAAGTGGTTCAACTGGTTCACCCTGTCCAGGTCCCCCTCCACAGAGCTGCTGTTCTTCTTCAGGCCAGTGATAATTGTATAACTTTAGGGTGGAATACCTTTCCAAAAACCACTATGAGACTTATTGACTATGTACATTTTTTACATTGAGACTATGGCTCAAGGACTATGTGTGTAATGCTGTTCATTCAGAGAGCTACACCCATCTGCAGGAGTGGCCGTAGCGTTAGGTCAGCCCTTAAACAGTCTTACTTTGCCACACACTGAAGCAGCATCTGTGACCGGCCACACACACATACAGGTGAGTAGACGTTAAAATATCTGGGGTGATTTACTCTAACAATGATCTTGTTGTAAGCAAGGCTAACTCGAGACAGCTTGCAAAGCTGGACAGAGACATTGAGAGGCTAGATAGGCTAAGCAACCAAGACACTTTATGAACTGTGGGAATAAAACAATTGTGCAGTCATTATGACTGTGTTGAAATGGGTAAAAACGATCATACTTTGCCTTATGTGCAACTATCATGAAAATCATTTTAAATGGAAATGTAGACATAGGCCTACTGTATTTAGGAAGTCAAACACCAGTAGGACTGTGTCTTTTTAAACAAAGTTATTGTACATGCAACTTTCAAATAGGACAAAATGTACATCACAGCAGTTCTAGCATATTGGGGTTTTCTTTGCCATAATTGGAAAATTAGAAAATAATAAGTACAGTAGGTAAATACTTAAAATGGCTTGTATATGTTTGAAAATAGTAACTGGCTGACGCAATGGAAACTAAGCCTTTCACAGTTGCCTTTATCTCAAAGCCACTCTTTATATAATGTCCTCCTGACAGCTGGGCAAATGATTAACTAACTTCTCTTGCTAATTAGCCAAAGTAGCATGGAGACGTAGTCATAACTGTCTAAATGAGTTGAGCAGTGTTGTGATAGTGTTGATAGTGTTGTTACTGTGTTGGTTGAGTGTGGACATGAAGCACCCTGTCCTGCTCTCCCACATTCCTATGTGTTTCTATGTGAACCTTGGACTCATATATCTCCCTATGCTACATAGAACACAGGGCTCATATATCTCCCTATGCTACATAGAACACATAACTCATATATCTCCCTATGCTACATAGAACACATAACTCATATATCTCCCTATGCTACATAGAACACAGGCTCACGTCAGAACGTGCCATGTGGTTACAGGATGCACTCAGAGAGATAGATAAGTATAAGTATAGTATAGTATATATACTCTTTTGATCTTGTGAGGGAAATTTGGTCTCTTCATTTATCCTAATCCATGAATTAGTGAAACACACTCAGCACACTCAGTGAAACACACTCAACACACAGTGAGGTGAAGCACACACTGATCCCGATGCAGTGAGCTGCCTGCTACAGCGGTGCTCGGGGAGCAGTGAGGGATTAGGTGCCATGCTCAAGGGCATTTCAGCCGTGGACTACTGGTCGGGGATCGAACCGACAACCCTCCGGTTACAAGCCCGAATAGCCAGTAGGCCACGGCTGCCCCACAAGAAGATAGACAGAACTAAAGTTCTTAAATACACTCCTGGACCAAGTACAGAAAGAGTCATAGTAAGTGCCTTCTCCTAAATGTGTTCAATGTGTGAATGTGAGTGTGTATGACTTCATTATAGTTTTGGAATAACAACTAACCTCACACCTTTATTTTTCATTTATAGCTGTCAGATTATGGAAAAGGGTCCACTTCCTCCTCCGTATCCGGGACCACCCACAAATCCTGACTATGGGGCTGTATATCCCCCATATCCTGCCCAGCCAGGTGAGCTGCTTCTCAAGGTCTCAAGCAATTATGGCCAGTGTGTCTCCATGAAGCCTCATTATGTTGTGGGATAGCCTGTATAGGCTTCCTATGTGTTATAAACATAATTTGTTGGTAGGTGGGACTATCCTCCATGAGCTTGCATACTGAGGATCTCATTACCTCTCTGCTACAGGTCCAGCCCAACCTCCACCAGCTCAATATGTAATGAACCAGCCAGCACAAGTGGGTGAGTCTCAAGAGTGTCATTATCCTGTTCAACCAGTTCCTAACAACCATGTAAATCTTACAGGTACAGTCAGGGATTTTACGCGATTTCAAGCCCATTCATTTTTTGTCACATTCAGTTAGCTGCCCATTCTGTGAGTATACACTGTAAAAAAAGAAAAAAGTAGGCAGCCCATGCTCTGAAAACTGTGATAATTCAGATGGGGTCCAGCATTTAAATAAAACTGACCAGGAGGCACTGTCCCACCATCCATCACTCCATTCATGTGTGACAAGTGTGAAAAGCTCTAGGAAAGTTCAACTTTAAATGCAAACAGAACTTTTTGAACTTGTACAACTCTTTTATACTAACTCTGTATATTTATGCTTTCTCTTTTGTACTAACTCTGTTAGTATGCATGTGTGTTTTGTGTATTTGTATGAGCAGTGACAGTGGTGGTAGCAGCACCAAATTTGACTGATGTCCCTGGTCAGATGCAGTGTCCTCATTGTAAGTCCGACATTGTGACTGAAACCAGACACACTACTGGCCTTTTGACCTGGCTCATATGTGGTGGCCTCTTCCTGTTCTTGTAAGTGCTCACTTGGGCTTTTTGGAAATCCATTTGAAATTGCAAGTTGGAATAAATATTTTGCTGTATATGCAGTATATAATTGAATATTTCTCTTGTAGTTTCTGGCCATGTGCTTTCATTCCATTCTGTGTGGACTCCTGTAAGGATGTGGAGCACATTTGCCCACAATGCCACCAGAAAGTGTACCACTACAAACGCTTGTGAAAGCCCTGCTTCCCCAACAGATCATTGCAAATGAATCAAACAAGGTTGGAAACAAAACATTCTAATCCACGGAAAATGGAGGACACACATCTAATTCTCTCTGTCCATCTGATATTCTTCAACATCTTCAACAGTGACAATTCTAGAAAAAACTGATGAGGTGGCCGGGTTGTTGTCGGGCTGTTGTTGTTTTTATGATGTATTTACTGTATATCCACTGTTTGGTGAACCTTTATGTTGTATTTATGTGTATTTATGAATGTGTTCTCTCTGCTGGCTGCATAACAAATTTGAAGACTCAAAGAGGGGTGGCACATAAATTTAATATGCGAAAAGTAAAACAATACATATTAAACTCTTAGATTCAATACTATATAAATGAATTATGCATTATTGACAACAAACTGTTTATTTTATATAAAGAAGAATTGAAAATAAACAATTTGACATGTGAACCAGCAAATAACTTGGATTTTTGTAAACGTGAAGCACATAACTTGGTAGATGCAATGCAACAAGAAAGAAAGTAGCCAGTAGTATAGCCAACTAGAAAGTTGTCCACCCTACAGGCTAGATGTGCAATGCATGAATAGAAAACTTTACAATGGAAGAAATTGTAATTAAAATTTTGTTGTACCTGTGACAATGACAATAAAGACCTATTCTAAATGTACACGTCAACATGTGCCCATTAATATAGCCTAAATCATCTGGCCAACATCAAATCATATAAAATGCTTGTTTTGGCTAAGAAAGCAAATTTTCTTGAAGATGTTTCGTGCTGACAAGCCCATTATCTGATCCCTGCTAAGGTGGCTGAATGGATTTTTGGGGTGGCCTGTGCCACCCTGTGCTCTGTGCATCTGGCTCTGGCCCTGTAATTCTTGACTGAATGGGGGTTCTCAACTGTTGTAGAAAGAAATGGCTGATCTTTAATGCAATATCTGCATTGCCCATTATCCAATATTCCAAAGACACATTCTGTTTACTAATCTGATGTCATTTTACAGTAAAAGGTTAACTGAAAAAAACATCTGAGAACCCTTTTACAATTATGTAAGTACATAATGTAATCTGAAAACTGCTGTCCTGATTAAAAAGAAACAATGCAACTGATCTCTGCTGGTATTCTATCTATAATGGAGTGGAATGGAAATTTCTAAGTGACCCCAAACGTTTGACCGGTAGTGTAGCCTATTCTATATCTGCATCTGTATCAATTATGGGGTGCTGTATATTTTTGCATTCAACATAAAAAAACAATGAAAAGTGAAGTGCATGGTTGAAAAAATATTGTTTCTTGTCTATGACAGGAATTTAAAGCTGTGATAAATCTGGTGTGATTACCTATCAAAGGCCAGGGTTGCCTTAACCTGCAGTGCTTCATATAGACCAGAAGAGGGTGTGCACAGCCACGATACTCAACATTGCCAAACTGTCTTCTGAAAGAGCACAAGTTGCTGTAACATTCATTCTCAGAGCAAAGGTAGATTCTGGTTAAGTAGAGAGTGACTGACAAGATAGAAGAACAAAGAAAGACTTGGAGCGACTGATTGAGGATTCTGAATTATCACACCTCTTAAACTCTCGCAGGACGAAGAAGTCTACACTCTCAAAAATGATGTGTTAAATAATTACACATTTTTTGTGTTATTACAATTTTAACACAATTTGTGTTATTTTGTGTTGTTACTGTGTTATATTACTGGAATATACTGCCCAACACAAAATGTGTTAAATTATTGGCCAATCCCTGGTGTCCTGGATGAGCCGTTACCCTGAGAGGTTCTTTTCTCAGCACTTCAATTTATCTTGGCACACTGGAAGAAGGTGCAAGTGGCACACAGAGTGGATGTAAATGTCTGAATAAAAGGTAAGGTAGACCCATGTCTTAGACGTATTTGTTATGTTTATTTTAAAGACGGTTGCAACTTGCAATATTGTAAAGGTTAAATGATAATAAAGTCCAGCATCTATTTTTAGCCAAGTAGCTCTAGCAGCTAGGTTATTGATTAGCAATCGTTATGCTAGTCCATGTTAAGTCAATCCTGACCTTACATTAACACACTCTGAAAAACACTGGCATACATGTAGAAACTAAAATATTCTAACGTTACGTCATCTCGTATTACTATGTGGGTAAATCCGCATTTTGGGTAGCTGCTAAAGTTTTAGCTTTGGACAGCTAACGTTAGCAAGGTTTGTGGGAACTGGTATGACCTTGTAATGCTAACAAGGTAGCTGCTATGAAATGCTAACGTTAGGGCTCAGGATGACAAAACTACAAACTTCTATCTACTTTACACATTACGATAAGTTACAACACTATCTAACTTACTATAACTACTATAAATCACGATAACCACCGTTATGGATTTAATTCACTTTTACTTGCATAGATAATGGTGACCATTTTATTCTGAACAATCGGTGGTTAACGTTAACTTTACAAGCCATAATAGACATCAAGACACAAGGTCAGGTAACGTGAGTGTAGTCGTTTTTGGCCTATGCAGTTATATCTCTTCTGCTCCACGACATAACATTAGAACATGTTCACGATTAGTCTAGCAAGTTAACGATGATGAATGAACTTAATGCATTTAGAAGCTACAACGCTGCCAAGGGAAAACACATTTGCATTCCGAACGCGACACTAACGTTAACGTGAACACGGTTTGATTAAACGATATTGCAGTTAGACCCAGTGTTGAACTAGCTTCTACGTCTATGCACAACGTTATGATTATCTTTTAAAGTTTATGAAGTGTGTAGTTTTCTTTATTGTGGTGCAGGTTAAGCAATAATGTGACGCATTAATGAAACGGTAATCAATGCTGGCATTTTGATAATAACCTAAAGTAACAATTCGTTTCTGACCAGTTCGCTAACGTTAGTCACCCAGATTGTGTGTTCTTATTTTGGAAATGCTGAATGATTTAAAAATGAAACAGTATGGAAGTTGAAATAAGTTATGTGTTCACAATATGGTGTGAAATCAAATTTATAATAATCTATTTTGTTGCAGCTACAAGGTTGTGGATTGCTGCTAGACATCCAACGTTGGAGGTTCCACGCTTTGTGGACATGCCATATATGGTGAGTGCATATTGTTTTGGGACAATGAAAATAATGAAAGTTGGATGAATTGTCTTTAATCCCTCTGATATCATTCTAATTATTCAAATGACCTATTTGTAATAAAAATAGTAAAATAAAGATGAAAATAATGAAAGTTGGATGAACTGTCTTTAATCCCTCTGATATCATTCTAATTATTCAAATGACTGTATTTTGTCCATTTATGTACTTTGATACAGAATTTGGAAAGATGTTTCCTGGAAAAGCTGTTGTTCATCCGAAAATGGGAGGGAATGTCCACAAGTGAACCTGCAGCTGCCTTGCCACCAGTTCCTGAGGATGATGGTAGGAGGAATTATCTCTATTAAGCTTTTGTGCTACAGTGAATGAATGCAATTGATTTTAACAAGAAAGTAAGAGTTTACTAAATTTGTTTGTTTTTATAGTTTCATGTTACAGAGCTCTTCATAAGCTTGTCCATCTGCTGCCCCCCACTGCATCAGGCAGGGGCAGAGGGAACACCAAATGCAGTGTGAAGTCAGCTTTGGGCTACCTTTTGGATATAAAACCGGTAGGCCCCTCCTATAGTAAATGTTTCTTTTGTGTGCTTACAGTACGGAACGCCTATATTGTATGTTTTATGGTGCAATGTTATATCTGGTATAATGTAAAATGAGTATTGTCAATTTGTAAATTGCTTGAAACCCTGCATATGTCTAATGACTTGTTTATGTTCTTGTTCTTTCTTTAAAATAACAGACTGGAACCAGCATTTCCAGTGTGCTGAACAATCATCCTGATAGATCAGTAGAACGTCGCCAGCCCCACTTGGTGTGCATTAGAGATCCCTCCGCCTCCGCCCAATACATCATTGTTCCAGAAAACGACTTGCCATTTCTCTTAAGGAAAACGGTTTGAGAAGTTATGCACATTTTACCAGAAAGTGAAAATCAAAATGTTTTTCTTAAGGATACTTGTTACAAAGTTTTTCCATAACCATTTCCATGCAATTGCTGTCCAGAGAACAGAGGACTTTAAACTAATTAGTTTAAGAGATTTAATTGATTTTAGACCAATACATTTGATATTTTTTAACAATGATATTTTTGTAAACCCTCGCTATGAACTTGTGTAATGTTTATGTGTACAATATTTGTAATAAATAATACATAATTTCACATTAGGCTGTCAGGAATTCATCTTTATTGCACACACTATTTGGTTTAAATATTTCATTATTGTTTTATTTATAAAAAAAAAATCATAATTGTCTTATCTGCTAAGATCCATAAATATACTAAAAATATGAATAAAACGACAACATGCACTTCATTATGCTGTGATTGAATTGACATTGTTGTTTATTATTGCTATTATCCTTCTAATAGTCTGACCAACATCTTAATTTGTTCCCTGTTAAATTTAAGTATTATATTGTCTTGTATTTGTATGTGGCTTTGGACAAAAGCATAACCATAACCAAATGAAAGTAACAATAACCAAATTGACACAAATTGTGTCAACTATAACACACAGGTGTGTTAAAATATAAACACAGTAACTGTGTTAACCATAACCAAATTGTGTCAACTGTAACACACAGGTGTGTTAAAATATCAACACAGTAACTGTGTTACATGGGTTTAACACAAAAAATAACACAAAATGTGTTGTCCTTACCTAAACACATTGATGTGTTAAAAATGTGTTGTTTCCAACACATCCTTTTTGAGAGTGTAAAATGCAGACGTTTTGCTCAACACACGTCTAACTGTTGGTCTTACATGTCAATGACAGTTACATTTTGGTAGGAATGAAGTTAGTAGTTCATTTGTATTCAATGCATTTAATATTTTCACAGTTTTATGGCACTATGGCACAGACATAGCAAAAATGAAGGCTGGAACTCCTCATTTTGAGAACTATGTTTGCCTTTTGTTTTCAGTGTGTAATGATTGATTAAAATCACACAGTGATTTGGTTACAAGGTGTGTTGTTTGAAGGCAACATTTGCACAAAATGCACTATACTGGTTCCTTGCTGAAATTGGCCTCATTTCATTGCTTGTGTCATTACATGCAAATGTGTTGAATTAGCTGTCAGAACTAGATGTCAAAGTCTAGCATATATAAATATATGTGACCTAAAAGACAGGAACGTCAGGATGCCTAGAAATGTACTGTGGTGTACAGCTCTGACTAAGGGGTGTTTTACTGTACATTGGTCATTTGTCATTTGCACAATGCTGTAAAAGCCTTTGCTTTCTTTATATTATCACAATGTCTGTCAGCAGGAAAAAAATTGAAACATTTCCACTGTCTTGCAATCAACCCCCTCCACACACAATAATGTGTGACTTAGTTTTGACATTGAAAATGCTGCCTTGCACATTGTTGATTAGAAAATACTTCCAGAGTAAACTGTCATATCAATTTGACCATCTTGACATAAACAATGGTGTCAGGACTTGTCATTTTGATTGCACTGACACTGACATTGTAATAAATATTTGCTTTTGAGGCATAAACAAAGAATTTTGAGCAAGATACGTGTTTTTGCAGGTAATCTACTATGCGTGCAGTTTCCTCTAATTGCTTGGAGAAATGCACTAACTGTTGTGCAAATTGATAATTCGAGAAATTACTAAAGCGACTGAGAAATACTGTAACATAGGCACCTAAGTTCCAATCCAAGTGGTAGCCGAAACTATGTCTACATTAAATCTATGGCGACAATCTGGCCATAGCCTGCAGTTACAGTAAATCATGATGCAATGATTGTTATTCTGGACTTTGGACGTGCATAACACACAGGGAGAACAGTGCAATGATTGTACAACCCCAAATCAGAAAAAGTTGGGACATTGTGTTAAATGCGAATACAAACACAAATGTAATAATATACAAATCTACAACTCATATTTAGTTGCAAAAAGGACACAGACATCTTGCCTGGCTCCACCTGTCTACATACTTCCGCTCAATTACATTTCCCTACAGTACTCCATTTGGCATAGCTTGATCCGCCCTCGTTTACTTTGGCGTCCTGGAAGCCGAACCAACCAGCCGAACCAACCACCCTACGTCCCCGCCCCCAAAGCAGACCGCTTGGAATACATCAACGTAGGGAGCGAAAAGGGCTTGTATACTTATAAAAACTTTGAGCAAATGTGAATAAAAGGCACAAAATAAGGTTTGTGTGAGTTATCTGTGTGTCCGTTGGATTTAAGGGACCATTCCATTTCTATTTTTAGCTCTTTCTAGTTTACTAACAGGAGTGTCACAAACAAAGTCACAGTCGAGCTGCCTGCCTGTGGGGTTGGCAAGTTTAACTTTACATGTTATAACGTCAGCTGAACTAATTTTCAGTGTCCCACCGGCGGGACGGTTACCCCCTCCTCCACCTCCCCCCAACATTCTAAATCAATTGTATGCACCATATTGCTATGGCATAGTAACGTTATACACCATTTCAAAGCTTTGGCTCTTGGGAATCCAAAAATGACAACTTTTTTCATCTACAATCTGTATAGTGCTTTACATTCTCAGATTAACTGTATTATGTCTCAATTAAATTTGATCCAAAATGCCCCCCTACCCCTTCTCCGCTTTTGGTGCTACCCTGACTTCTATTCAATTCAATTCAATTCAATTCAATTCAAAGCACTTAATTTGTCCCCAAGGGGCAATTTAAAAGGGCGCATTACAGTAGTTTATTCAGTGATTCAAGGAACAAGTGACACAATCAACCATGTGACCAGCACGCATACTGTACGATCAAGCAACACACATATTTCACCGGCACACTGGACAGTCAATACACACCACATGCCATCATTCATCACAAGTAATAGTTGTAAAAAATGTTAAAAGTTCTTCAAGTGCTTCCTTAGTGCTACAATTAAAAAAAAGTGCGTATAGAGGCTATTACAATCATGTCCGTCAGTTCTCATTAATAAGCTGGACAGCCCTTGGGATGAAGGTTGCCTTCCTTCTCTGTGTCTGGCAAAGCGGACAGCGGAGTCTGCGTCCTGAGGGAAGCCACTCAAACTCAGGAAATAAGATGTGAGAAGGGTCCTAAATAATACTGCGTGCTACCTTAACAGTCTGGCTGCAGTGTAGCTGCAGCACCATAAGTAGATGGTAGAATATTTCAGTAGAATTGCATACTGAAATATTCACAAGAATCCATAGAAATTGAATCGTCATGTTGTATTATCCAATATTAGTTGTACAGACTTTTTTGTAATTATTTCATAATTACAGACTTTTTTGTAATTATTTCATATTTTGTCTAGTCAGTCTATATCAGAACACCTGACATACAATCTAAATAGTCCACAAGAAACCTCAAAGTGTTAACCCTCATTTGAGACCAGGATTATGCTTCTACACAAAGGGATTCATGTGCAGTAAGCATTTGAGTGTCAGTATCAGTGGTGGAATGTAACGAAGTACAAATACTTCGTTACTGTAAGTACATTTTCCACGTATTTGTACTTTACTTAAGTAGAATTTATAGTGCATACTTTTGACTTTTACTTCGTTACATTTTACAGCAATTATCTGTACTTTTACTCCGCTACATTTCTACAACACCATCGTTCCTTTTTAAGATGCATTTTATGATCAGTTTTTTTTCTCTCTGACAAACACGTTTGTTTTACCAGGGGGCAAAGATTCTGGAGCTACGTGCCCAGCTTCTAATTCTTTGAAACATAAGCTTCTAGTCTAGACCAGGCATAAAGCGTGAGCTTGTAGCCATCTGCATTCGGTAGGCTATATTCACCAGACCCATGGCTACACTGTACATGCAACTGTGTTTCTATGCCTTTCTCTGTCATCTGCAGCGTTAGGGCCTCCTCTCCGATGAGATTGCTATCCGCCGATCAGCGAAGTTACAGGCTATGCCCATGCTTCTGTCACACATCTGATCATTTGCGGCACAAATGAATGGTAGACTATTATAGAACAGCTGGCCGAAAAAAACGTAGCATTTTCCAGATTAGGAAATATTTCTTAATTGTGTGTGATCAAATAAAGAGGCATAGCCTACAATTGGGGGTAGAAATGTGAGCGCTCATTCAATGTCTATGTGGGTCTGCGCAAGTGAAACTGAACCTAATCATAAAGACACCTTCCTCAGCAACTTTTCTGTTCAATCGGCAGAATTGGCATTACGATCCACCCGACGTTTCCCTTGTCTAGCCTACCCCGTTAAACTTCAGGCTCTCGTGTTTTGCTGAATGATATTTTACTCAGCAGATCACCCTAGTAGATGACCAAAATTACAGTCTCTAGAATTGTAGGTCAGAATGTAAACTGGGCCACAGATGGTAAGCACAATTGCATTAGCTTAAAACTATCTAGTCGAGTATAACCTAAAACTAGCTTAATTAAAATGTCACAGCCCATACTAATTTTTCTTTTAGAATATAGATATTAAGAGAATACATCATTATGCAAATACTTTTACTTTTAATACTTAAGGTACATTTAAAAGCAGGTACTTTTTACTTTTACTTAAGTAGGGTTGTCATTGTGGTAGGCCTACTTTTACTAAAGTAAATATTTCTCTGTGTATTTGTACTTTTACTTAAGTACTGAGATTCAGTACTTCCTCCACCACTGGTCAGTATGCATTTTGGATAACAAAAAGTCCTATGGGGAGTATCCATAGGCATTTTACAAAACGCATGAGCATACCTTGGCAAATAATGGTCTATAAAGCACTCATATTTTCATTCTATATTGATCTACTTTTGCACACAGCTTCACAAGACCTGGTGCTAGGGCTCAGTTGTGTTTCTAAGGGATATCAAGTGACCTAGAGGTTCAGAGATGCTTGTAATCCGGCAGAAAGAAAAAACTATATTCTAGCCTCTGTAACTCTGTGTGAGTACATCACACAGTTATTTTGACTGTTTTCTACGAAAACTACAGGTTCTCAGCTTTCTATAGAGGTCCAACATTTGATGGTAGCCCCCAAAAGAGGTGGGAACAATGCCCTTGTAAATAGGCACAGTGCAATTTCAGGCAAAAACTTTAATTTATTGAGATCAATGTTAAGTCATACCTTAATTCTGTCACTTGAAATACAAACGTATTCCCTAAGATGACATATTTGGCTATTTTCTACCAGAGAGGGTTAAAGGGGAATTTAACTCTAGACATTCTAGCCTGTTATCGCAGAGCAATCAAGGATCTTTGGCTATAAGGAAGTTCCACAGTTAACGTTTTATGTGTCCTCTACACTGGGGTATTGGAAATGAATTATGTTGGTAATGTAGCCTAGTTTGGGGATTAGTCAGTAACATATAGCCTACATATTTCTTCATAACCGTTGAGTTAGTAAAAGGTCTGAATGTCCTGTGAATTAATAACTAGATGAAACGTGTGACTGTTAGCTGTCTTTCCAATTGGAATCCATGATAAAATGTAAGCTTGCTTGCTAAGGGCGTGATGCAGAGAGACTTCTCTGTATGACGAAACGCCGGTTGTTAGTGATTGGTTCAAAGCGGTTCAAAGGAACTCCAATGATGTTCAGGGCCGCGTTTGGGCATTGGGCAAAGGGGCTGCTGCCCCGGGCCCAAGCCACTAGGGGGCCCCGGCGCGGGACATTTAAAAAAGAAAACAAGTGTCTTGTCGTCACCTGTCTTTGCCCGTATCAATGCATGCTATCACAGACAACACTGGCTTCGCATGAGACAATTAGGAAATATGAAAGCGGATCTCGAAAAAAGAGAGAGCTTCAGCCAGACGTTCTCAGTAAGGCGCGCCAAAACCATGGCCGTACGCACTGTGCGTATCAGCCAGGCTACTCAACAACGAGAGACAATTTCCCCTGTGTGCGTGTATTCACACCAAATTGGCCTAGGCTACCATAACTTCTCAACTCTGCACAGTAGCCTATTCCATTAACTGCATGCCAGTAGGCTATTTACAATTTTCTGTAAAGTAAAGTTTGTAACGTTATCAAAATCAACTTAATGCAGAACTATGCACACGCGCACCTTTTGTTTGAGCAGGAGAGATACACAGGCATGCTACAGAAGTTGTAGGCTAGCTTGTTGTTTTCTATTACTATCTATGCTGGTTATCAGCACACAATGGTATAAGCTAATTCATTAACTCGAAACTCATCATGGATATAACACGTTTTTTAAACAACGAAAACCGAAAGGACGGAGACAGCAAAGCGAGAGGAGTTATTTCAAATGGGCAAGCCGCAAGCACAAGGTAGGCAAGATTATTGCTTGCCAAAACGTTAGGCTAGCATTACCACTGTTTAAAGCCATACGTGAACGTAGCTCGCTAGAACAAAACTAGGTAACTTTAGCCTTTATAGGGCTATACAAAGTTGTCCAAATAAACAGGTCGTTGTTATAAAGATATTGCATGTGGATGTTATTAGCCCACTACAGTATGTAGGCTACTTTTTAACTGACCAATGCAGGAACCTAACCGGGACAAATATGATCAAAGCGTTGAAAGTTAGGTGGGTGTGTGCGTACCATCGCATTCATTCCTGCAGGTGTCCACTTTTTAAAAAACGAGGATCAAAATAGGGATAAGTCCACGTCTAGGCATACTACCCCTGTCCCCGACAACGTTACCGTTATCGGCTGCGACACCGTCCTTGTTCGTATTTGATGTGGTTGGGCTGTGTGTGTGCGCTAGACTGCGTGTTTCAATGTATTTGACGTCGTGGCTGGCTGGGGCTGCGTGTTACAGTGTATTACAGACAGCGTATTACAATGCATCATGATGTGGCTGTGTGCGTGCGCGCCAAACTCTAGGCTACAACAGGCGCGCGGGAACATATTTTTGACCAGGGGTGCTGAATAACAAAATAATGGATGTCCGACGATTTCTCCCCTAGCATGATATGATTCGAGTTTCGACAGCTAAATACGCCATTTCAGCGCCGTGTATGAGTAGACCTAAGAGCGAAAACAGCCACATTCCACTACAACTATGCGCAGCACTTGCCACTCCGACTAATCAATAACAACTGCGCGCACACACACCAGACCTAGAAGAGCACTTGACTTTACATCATTGAACTATTTCAGTATATTGCTTTTCTGATTGTCAAAGCCACACCAGAAATGTTTGGCTTGAAAATATAATTAGGCTGCAATAACCTACAATGGCAAAGAATTTCTGAGTAGCTTATCTTATGGCGTCTCCACTCCACAGCAAAAGTGTCTTAACCCCCAATTACAGCGGTTTCTATCTGAGCGACTCCAATAGTGAAATGATTTCAGTGTCATATTTCGGTGGCACTAGCTAGCTAAGCTGTCGTGGAACTCGAGATGACATGTCTACTGATAGGCAACAGGTCTCACCAACACGAAATTCGTGGATTTGGTGGATTTCGTGGATTTGGGCTAGATCAGCCACATTGCCTGACACTAACAGAAACTGAGCCGTAGGCCTACGTGAGGTCGTGGGCTTGCCAAAGACTAATTGCAAAAGATGCATCCTACCTCATCTGTTGTCGTTTGGTATTCGAAATTG
This sequence comes from Alosa alosa, assembly GCF_017589495.1. Lineage (NCBI taxonomy): Eukaryota > Metazoa > Chordata > Actinopteri > Clupeiformes > Clupeidae > Alosa > Alosa alosa. The sequence continues at coordinate 35,128,568 of NC_063195.1, read as the reverse complement.
GGCTTTTCACAATCCAACGATATATCCATCCAAAGTGCAAACTAGTTGGTGATGGTATATGGAAACTGGCAGTATGCATGCTACACGGAGTTCTAACAGGGCTGTGCATGGCCTAATAAGCAGGCAAGATATAACCCACGATCGCCATGGTTTCGTTATCAATTCGTGTTTGTGGTAATAATGACGGCAACAATAAAACCATCTTGATCTTCATCATTGTTGACAGATCAGCAGCCTGCTCTGGATGGTCATATGCATAGTTAGCCTATCTAGTTTGCATTTACATTTTAAACACTGAATCTACTGTCTTTACTGCCGGGAGAGAAAAAAATCCTGTATTCTTTTCTGTAGCCTAGGCCTAATATTCTTTTCTCGAAGTCAGCTAGCCTGGTTGCAACATCTCTCCTCAGCGAGTCACGTATCTTTCACTTCTATAGCTAGACTATAACGTTTAATCTATGGATAGCTATATTCAAAGCTATCCATAACCTTTTTTGCTATTTGCCTATTTGATACACAACACATCTAATGAAAAACTGCGAATTTGTAGGCCTATATTGACAAAAAGCAAGGGGTGCTGCAGCACCCTCAGCACCCACTTTCCCGCGCCCTTGGGCTACAATGTTTCATGAGTTCAGAGTTCGGGAGTTGCACATTTTAGTCTGACCTTGGTACCACTGGCAATTGTCAAGCCTAAGTTGAAGTAATTGATGGTAATATTTCATGGTTGATTTTTTTTGTGTGCATTGCCCCATGTTTGTAGGCTACTTGTTTTTTGTATGTTGGTACAATTGTATGTTGGTTATACGGTTCCACAACATAAAGGCAAATTTCATTTTTACATTATTGCCTCTCTCTCTCTCTCTCTCTCTCTCTCTTATGTATATTGATAATAATAATAGTAATATATATTGAAAAAAAAAAAAAATGGGGGGGGGGGCTCGGGAGGCCTCTGCCCCGGGCCCCAGATGACCTTAACCTGGCCCTGGGATGGGATTTGGCAGACGCCTTTGTACAAAGCGACACACACAAAAACAATATATTTAAAATTGAACAGGGAACAGATTAGAATGTTGGTCAAACTATACTAAGGAGAATAGCATTAACAATAATGTCAATTCAATCAATAGCCTAATAAAATAAGCAATGAAAATGAGGAAAAAAAGCAATAAGAAACAATAATGTCCATTCAATCAATAATATAAAAACAATAACATGGTAAGACTACATTAAGGAGAATATCAATAATAAACAATAATGTCAAATTAATCAACAGACTAATGGAAATAAAACAATATTATACAAACCATAACACAAGAAGCGTTTAAAGAACTAAGTGCATGTTGAACATCAACCTGTGCCCTCCCATCCGGAAATAAACGTTTGCCAATGGATCTAGGTCAGACTCTCGAAGAGAGTATGTTTTGGCTTGTAACCGTTGATTTGTTTGGAATTGGTGTCTGGTTATACTGAGGGAGGTCCTAAGGCCAACACATGCCAACTTGTGACGTCAATGTAATTGATCTGGCCGCCATATTAGATTTCATCAAAAACAGTAAAAAGTTTTCACAGGTCACAAATTTTGTCTGATCTTCACCAAAATTGGCACAAACCATGTTCAGACAACAGGCCTTTTCACACAGAGATCACGCTAAATTTGCGGGAAGAGGGGACGTCTTTTTGCCGTCTTTTTGTGTCTGAAAGCGAGGTGAAAATTTGCAGGCCTGCTGATCTGTTCATATGATGCGCCATTTTGGGGAGCCAGGAGGCAGGATCAGCTATAGTAAATTAAATTGTGACGTGCAACAGGGGGCGTGTAGGGTGATAGTCGTAGGCCTTATGTGCGTGGGCCTTTAGATACAGCAGGTGTGTGATTTCAAAAACCATGGAGGGAGAACCGACTGCACTTTGGTTAGCTTGCATTTGCTTTGCTGTTGCTGTTAGAATGTTAAATTCTTGCGACAGATGTCTTCAGACAATAAAACGTAGGCCTAATTTGGAAGGGAAATTGAAGAGAAGAGTTGCCCCTTGCCTTGGCCGTACAATGTACTGCATACAATTTATTCATGAAATCGTTCAATATTACAACAATAAAAATAGCTTGTGTACTGTCTGAAACATACTTCACGCACAAATGATAGCCTAGGGCAAAGAGAATGGACATCTCAACATAAGGATACATTAGATGATGATTAGTGTAAACTTTGTCACACGACGTGATAAGCAGTTCTGGCACTTAAAAACGCAACGTTCCATTCAGTCATAAATCATTCAAGCGTAGGCCTAGTGCTCGTCATGAAAAGAAAACAGCAGCTTAATATTTTTCAGGTGTTTAACAGTAGGCCAAGGCACACTGTTAGCAGTTATGCCGAAGGCAGTGAGATTATTAGGCATTGCATCCTGTCACTCAACATCGCAGTTCGGGTTGATAAGATTCAGTTAATGCGAGTATGGATCGTCTCAAAGTTTGGGACAACCAAACAGTGTAGGCAAAGCAAATCCTAATTGTTAGGTTACCATAACTACTTTTCTCTAGGCCTGGGCCTATCGGAAATCGCGACATAAGCACATTGGTTTCTTTTTTCTCTTCTTTCTTGTTCGCGTGTTGGGTAGTGAAGCGATAATGCATTTCCTACATCATGTGAGCCAGAGCCGATATGAGCAGAGCTGCTGCTCTGTAAAGGTATTTCTGTCCCACCCAAATTTGCTGAACTACTTGCTAAGTAGCCTATTCATCACAGACATCACATGTATCACACGAAAGAGCTTTTTCTCAGCCTTTAAACGATGTTAGTGGTTAGTTGTTGTGGTAAACGTTCGCGAGAAAAGTAACTTTAATTTAATCATATTTTTTTATGCTCGCCTCCCCTACCCATTCATCTTGGTGGAATACTTCGCGAACTTTCCCTCAACACATGACAAACCATATATCAGAATAAACAGCAGACCTTACCGAACATAAAGGTGTAAAGCATTCCCCTGCACAGTTAGCCATTACAGAGTAATCCGGTTTTAAATTTGCAGCAATGTCTTTATGCATGTCTCCAACTTTGCGGTTCCTAATGTGTTTCAATTGTTCAATAAGTCTACATGATTTTATAACAGGCCAAATACAAAATAAATGTTACAAATATCGCCTAGATAAGCATTACAATCAGAGGATATACATATAGGGCAGAGAGACGCTCATGAGTTCATGCTTTGTTTTATCGCTGGATTTTAAGATAGCCTATATTATGGCAACTGATTGCATTCCAAGCTACAGTCAACTCTAGCAGGCACTGAATGACTGGAGACTTTGTGAATTTATAAATTGACATAATGTGCTGTCTCTGCGATTGCTGCTTTTGATCAGTTAGATTTATTTGCAATCTCCTGTGGTGGGCTGGACAGCATTGAAATGCCCGCCCAGATTCCCCTTTCCGCCTTGACCCATTCACACTGGTGCCAGAACGAAAAAACTCAGCAAAATGTCTAGGGGGCTTGGTAGTAAATTTGGCGAGACACTTTGTCCCGCCGTTCCGCCTCGGTCTATGTGAAAGGGACAGTCGTTCCGCGATTCTGGTACATAAAATCGCGGCGATTTTGCCAGTGTGAAAGGGCCTCATGTCTGTCAAAATTGGTGACGAAGCTGCCAAACAGGAAGTGAGCTCATATCTTAGCAAACCTTCCAGGTATCAAAAGCATTGGTACATGGACTAAGGACCTAATCAGCAGGAGGCTCAAACAATTTAGTGACCTGCAGGGCGCTGCACTTAGCAAAAATGCATTTTGGCCTGAAACTGTTGATGTGTTTGGAATTAAAACTTAGTGGTGTCTGTTAATACTGTGGGAGGTCTTAAGGCCGACAAAGGCCAACTTGTGATGTCAATGTAATCGATCTGGCTGCCATCTTGGATTTTGCTGGAAACACAAAAACATTTTCTGGAGACATTGACAAAATCGTTTGCCCATCGCAGCCAATCAAAAACAGTGTCGAAGCTGCCAAACAGCAAGTCACCTTATATCTCAATCAATCTTGGGTGGTTTGACATGAAACTTGCTGTGACTGCTTATAGCTATATGTCTGTTGTAACATCATTGAGTTGCCATGGCAACTCCAGCTTTCCTGCCTGGCCCCCTCATTGCTGCTTGCAGCTATATTTCTAGAATATATTTCCCCTGTTTCTGTTTTTGGGTGATTAAGTTTTTACACTTTGGACTATTTACAGTATTTAGCCCATATTTGTCTAAGCTGGACGAAATCCACACAAATGATGACAGCCTATATCCTATGTGTGGTATCACTTCAGTTTACTCAGAAAGGCACACCCATGTATCTCAGGAGTGGCCGTAGCATTAGGTCAGCCAACCACCTGTGAACCAGTTTTTTGCCACACACTCGAGCAGCATTTGTGACCGGCCACACATACAGGTGAGTAGCAGGTGTGGAAAATCTGGGGTGACTCTTCATAGCACGATGATGAGAACTGGCGTCTTTTTTAAAATTCTGAAAAAGAGGGAAAAGCAGTGTATGAGAAAAACATTCTACAATGTGTTTTCTACATTGTAGGCCAATTTAACACTAGAAGCGCCATCATTTCATACTGCTAGAACTTCCGTGAGTGGTCATTATGACCCTAGATTTTAAATCTATTATTCAACCATGATGGTTATTCATTTGACACATTAATGCATTTGTTGTGTATTTACTTTGCCTTATATGCAACTATCACATGCAAATCATTTTAAATGGAAATGTACTGTTGACGTATTTAGGGAAAGTCAAACACCAGTAGGACTGTATCTTTTTAAACAAATTAATTGTACATGCAACTTTTAAATAGGTCAAAGTGTACATCACAGCAGTTCTAGTATTGAAGGAGTTTTCTTAGTACAGTAGGTAAATAATTAAGATGGCTTGTATATGGTCGCAAGTAACTGGCCGATGCAATGGAAACTAAGCCTTTCACAACTGCCTTTATTATTTCCGTGTTGTCTCAAACCCAATCTTGATATATTTGCAAATGTCCTCTTGACAGCAGGGTAAATTATTGATTAACTTCTCTTGGCTAATTAGCCAAAGTAGCATGGAGATGTAGTCATAACCGTCTAAATGAGTTGAGCAGTGTTGTGATCGTGTTGCTAGTGTTGTTACTGTGTTTGTTGGGTGTGGATACGAAGCACCCTGTCCTGCCATTCCTTTTCTATGTGAACCTTGTACTCATATATCTCCCTATGCGACATAGAACGTGCAGCTCATGTCAGAATATGCCATGTGGTTACAGAATGCACTCAGAGAGACAGCGGGACTAAAGTTCTTAAATACTCTAGGTGCTTACTGTTTAGCAACCTCACACCTTTATTATTCAGTTACAGCTGTCAGATTATGGAAAAGGATCCACTTCCTCCTCCGTATGCAGTACCACCCACAAATCCTGACTATGGGGCTGGATATCCTCCATATACTGCCCAGCCAGGTGAGCTGCTTCTCAAGGTCTCAAACAATTATAGCCACTGTGTCTCCATGAAGCCTATTTATGTTGTGGGATAGCCTGTATAGGCTTCCTATGCGTTATAAACATAATTTGTTGGTAGGTGGGACTATCCTTCCCGAGTTTGCACACTGAGGATCTCATTAGATTAGGAAAGATTTCTGCAGACCCCTCCCACCTCGGACACAGTCTTTTTGAGTCACCCCTCTCTGGCAGGAGACTGCGGTCCATCATGACCAGGACCTCACGCCACAAAAACAGTTTCTTCCTGCAATTTGTGTCCTCAACAAAACATAGCCCCCCTTTCTGCATAGTGTTTTTGTCCCTGCATCTGCACTTACAATATACAATATACAATATATAATATATATTATATTATATATTGTATTTAAATACTTCTTATGTGTCTTGCACTATTTCACCAAGTCAAATTCCTTGTTTTTTCTTTTTCGTGTGGAAAAGAAAAAAAAACTTGGCAATAAAATTATTCTGATTCTGATTACCTCTCTGCTACAGGTCCAGCCCAACCTCCAGCTCAATATGGAATGAACCAGCCAGCACAAGTGGGTGAGTCTCAAGAGTGTCATTATCCTGTGCAACCAGTTCCTAACAATCATGTAATCTGTCCAGAAAACTATATGACTGACAATAGCCCTTCAGTGTAAAGTCCAGCCAAAACATTTTGTTCTTACCGCCCCTTTAATGAGTGTGGGGCGGGCCTGTGACTAAATATTAAACTTTGTGCCTATCTTTAATAATGCCTTTCTTTTTTGACAAGGAAGATCATAGATTCAAAACAAAATGTCCGCACACAAACATAGGAGTCATAAACAGACCAACATATGAATTAAAACATCAACGGATCCTGCGGACCGAGACGGGAAATTAAACCAAAATACGCAAATATTTTGCCAGGTTGATGGGGTCAGGTGGGGTCAGGTTATTGCTTGAAAATTCCCCACCTCCAAAGTGGGGAATGACAGAAAAAGTTTGAGAACCACTACTCTATATCATATTATGATAGGGCAAAGTACAATATCTCACTCTGGAAAAAAAGGTCTTGAATGATTCATGTTGTTATTCTATTTATCATCAAACTAGAGTGGTACTCAGTAAACTGCATACCTCTGCCAGGCGCCTCGAAAATGGACAGAGGTGAAAGCATAACCTCCATCATGGAGGTAATAATAAATACACAAGAGTGCACAAATACACAAGAGTGCACAAATACACAAGAGTGTAACCTGCATTGTTTTTTGACTGTGGGGTCCAGCCCTGCATCTTCAAATCGAGGCTTGGGCCCATTAACTTGCAGTATCTCAGACTGGGAGGTCACTTTGCTAGCAAGGATATCAAAGCCCCTGGATGCTTACAAGGATACAAGGATACAAGGAAGTTTATTGTCACATGCATATAGTTACTGGATGTAAGAAATGCAGTGAAATTATGTCTGGTGTCAGCCTATTTGTGCATTTATGGGGGGGGTAGATTAAGTGGCAAGGGCTGCATAAGAAAGGTGGGGGAGGATTGGGATTGGGCGGGGGGCACCAACAAGGAGCACCCAAGAGCAACAGGGGCAAGGAAAAACTCCCTTACCAAGGAAGAAACCTTGGGCAGATCCACGGCTCAAGGGGCTAACCCAACTGCCAGGGGTCTTGGTGTGTGTGTTGGGGGGGGATGACAGGGGAGATGGGATAGTGTGCTGTGTATGTGGGGAGAGGGCAGTGTGCAATATGTGTGTTGGAGAAGCTTCCTCATGAGACAATGTGCTGTGTATGTAGGAGAGGGAGGGGGAGTGTACTGCAAGTATGGTGAAGGGACTTACAATTGCAGAGTACTGTATGTATGATGTATGTGAGTGATGACAGTGAAGATGTGTGTGTGGGCGGAAGGGGAGTGGAGCAGTGACTGTGTGTGTGTAGTGTGTGTGTGGGTAGGTGGGGGCAGTGTGCAGTAAGTATGTAGAGGATGTGTGTTGGAGAAGATCCTGAAGACAATGTGCTGTGGATGTAGGGAGGGGGGGCAGTGTGCAGCAAGTATGTAGAGGAGGCTTACTGTAGCAAGCAGTGTGCTGTATGTATGTGAGGTGATGACAGTGATGATGTAAGTGTGTGTGTTTTTTGTGTGTGTGTTGGGGATGGGGGTGGGGTGGGGGGTGGGGGCAGAAAGGCTAGGCAATCAAGGACATGGGTAGATAGATGGAGGAGAAATCAAAAATAATAAATAAAAAGTTCTATGGAGAAGTGCAAAAGTTGGAGAAAGTCAGATATGCGTGTGTGTGTGTTTTGACGTGTGATGAAATAAGAAAATAAATAAAAGGTCTGTAGCATAGGGAGAGGGATCTAAAAGTGCTAAGTCATGTAGGTGTGTGTGTGTGTGGGGGGGGGTCATGAGTGCTGAGGAGTGAATGAGTGCAAAGTCAGTATAGTGTGAGTTCAGAGTTGGGAAATGTTTGAGAGTGCTGAGGAGTGAATGTGTGCAAAGTCAGTATAGTGTGAGTTCAGAGTTCGGATGGCCTGGGGATAAAAACTTCTCCTGAGTCTCTCAGTTCTGGCTTTGTGACTACATAGGCGTCTTCTTGATTTCAGTGGTAGGAATAATCCATTGTTAGGATGAGAAGAGTCCTTCAGAATCTTTTGGGCTCTTAGGAGTACTCTTCTGGAATAGATATCTTGTAGAGCAGGGAGTTGAGTTCTTATAGTACGTTCAGCTGAACGCACTACTCTCTGCAGAGTACTACAATCTTGCTTGCATTTGTTGCTAACACCTCTCTTAAAGGGGAACTCCGGCCACTTAGGACATAGGGCCTTGCTGTTTGAGGTCACAGAATGCTGTTGGTATGGGGAAAAAATACAATTATTATAAGGACCTACTGCACTGTTACCAGCTGGCCAACTGGCACCTGCTAAAAAGTGACAAGGGGCCATATTTTGGCGATCAGAAACGGATGGTCAGATGTGCAAAGTTTATAGACATTAATGGCGTGGCCAGTCCACTAAATTCACTAATTTAATGGCATGATTTTGTGATCAAACGCTGGACGCTGAGCGCAAAAGGGTTGTTCTTATGTTTCTTAATCAGTCATGGGTGTGTTTTAGGTGTAACTTCCTTTAAACCAATGAGAATGACATCTCGAATAGAATAGAATAGAATAGAATAGAATCGTTTATTTGTCATTGCTTTACAGACAGTTGGGGGTTATGAATTTGACAGCTTGTGGATTGTTTTTTAACCTGTTTGATTTTAACTTGATGGACCTGAATCTCCTTCCAGAGGGCAGTGGTGAGAATCGAGAGTGACCAGGGTGTGTAATGTCCTTGAAGATAGAGCTGGCTTTCTTCTGCAGTCTACCATTTGCAGATGTCTGAGTGAAGGCAATGGTGCTCCAACGACGCGCTCAGCAGCCCTAACCACCCGCTGCAGGCCCTTTCTATTCTTTTCTGTGCAGCTGGAGAACCACACATTGCAGCAATAGGTTAGGATGCTCTCGATTACTGACCGGTAGAAATTGGTGGGCAGGTGGAGAGGGAGGTGAGTGAGTTTTAACTTCCTCAGGAAGTAGAGCCTCTGTTGTTCCTTTCCCACCGGGTGAGAGATGTGCGTAGTCCAGGTGAGGTCAGCCGAGATGTGCACACCAAGGAATTTAAAACTCTCCACCCATGAATGGAGAGGACAGAGTGCAGTGGGCCTTGATCTCCTAAAGTCCATTATTATTTCCTTGGTTTTGGAAGTGTTTGAGTCCAGGTTATTTTGAAGACACCAGTTTGTCAAGTGCTAAACCTCCTCTCTGTAGGCTGCCTCATTGTTGTTGGAAATCAGGCCTACTATGGTAATCTGTCATTCCCTTTAACAGCGAGCAGCGCAACTTCAAATAGCGCATCGGTATTTTGATAGTCAGCGGTGCATTTGAAGGAATCTGCTTGCATGCAAGACTGTATGGAACAGGGATTCCACTAAACCTTGCTTTACTAAAATGTGTTTAAACGTGTTTGTGACTAGCAGAGTATAGCCTACACACATCTGCACTCTTCTATTATTTGAACTCATAGGCAAAGTGAAACTAACTTCACCGTTGTGTCATAGTCAATGTCAAAATAGTTCTACGCAGTTAATTACTTTCACTATTGACTGACAAGGGGTTACCATTGAAAACATAGCTTGAAAAAAGCAACACTTACCCCAATTAAGTTTGAATGACTAAATAAAAATAAATACTAGATAAAAAAAGATATTTATCCTGCAGAGGAGTTGCTGCTTACATCTCGTGACGGTGCATCTTCAGCTGTGCTTCATATGCACCTGTCACTATAGACCAGGTTTTTCTTGGTCAGAGGTGTAATGATTATTAGAGGGTGTAAGATAGCGATTTTTGGTAATGCGCCAGACCACACCTTATGTCATTAATTGCCACACCCCTGGGCGCAAGGTTTAATGAAAGTGGAGGGCATGTTGAAAAATCATCCCTTTATTGAGTGTAAGATTATAATAAGCCTTGCGTCGCCCTTTCCGCCAAGTGTAAGTCAGGGCCCTGAATGGGTGTGTGCTATGAATAAGACCTGCGCTACGCTTAGCGCCACCTTGTGCCGGGATCACGATACGGCCCAAAATGTGACTAAACAGATGAAGCCTAAAGTTCTTCTCTTTCCCATATCAAATTCAGACATAAGGGTAATATAGCATAGTGCCACAACCCACAAGACCGCTGACAATAACAATTTCCAAATCTTTACAGATACCAGCAGGATCATATTGTAGCTTTAATGTGGTTTCATGCCATTTCTTTTTCACAGACCCTCCATTGACTGCTCTGAAAACATATCTGATATCTGCACTAGTGCGTTACACAACTATATCCTCTACCCTCAGGGGCCTGTGCACCTTTAATTTTACATCTAATAAACCTAATTATTGATTGTTCATCATAATGGTACATATCATATTGGAACCTATCATAATGGAACCAATACATTCTCCAGATATTTTCCAGACCAATTGTGTTCACTGTTCACTGTCCACAGTTCATTGTTCATTGGGCTAGGTTCATGCCAAACATTTTTTTTGCAAAAATGTACCTTGCGGTTTTGTGCTGAATTGAGCTGTATTTGGCTCAGATGGGGTCCAGCATTTGTGGAGTAAAACTGCCCAGAAGGCACTGTCCCTCCATCCCTCATCCCTCAATCACTCCCTCTATGTGTTCAAGAAAAGTGTGAAAAGGTCTAGGAGAGTTCAACTTTAAACACATACACAATTCATTTTATATTTAGATAAAAAAAGAGGAACTAATTTTGAACTTGTTCAACTCTTTTGTACTAACACTGTTAGTATGTTTTTGTGTTTTGTGTTTTTGAATGAGCAGTGACAGTGGTGGTAGCAAATTTGACTGATCTCCCTGGTCTGATGCAGTGTCCTCATTGTCAGTCCCAAATTGTGACTGAAACCAGACACACTACTGGCCTTTTGACCTGGCTCATATGTGGTGGCCTCTTCCTGTTCTTGTAAGTGCTCACGTGGGCTTTTTGGAAATAAGTTGGAATAATCTTTTTGCTGTATACTTATATATGATAACTAATTGTGCACAAACATACACAAATACATACAAAATGTTAATTAGGATACAAAGAGGTAATCTAATATTTCTCTTATAGGTGTTGGCCATGTTCTTGCATTCCATTCTGTGTGGACTCCTGTAAGGATGTGGAGCACCTTTGCCCACAATGCCACCGGACGGTGGGCCGTTACAAACGCATGTGAAAGCCCTGAATGTTTGGAATATGTTTTAGGAACATATAAGTACTGTTTTAGGAACATGTACTGTAACTTACCCCCACATATTTACAGGGGGTCCTATTTTAATGATGCAGCCTATTCAACTCAACTAGTCTTATGGGGGGACTGTATATTTTCTTCTCTGAACATTAAAAAAAAAGAAAAGTGAAGTGATTGAAAAAATCTTGTTCCCTGTCTATGACTTGAATTTAAAGCTGTGATGAATCTGGTGTGATTATGACAAGGCCAGTGTTGCATTAACCTGCAGTGCTTCATTTCGGCCTGAGGAGGGCGTGCACAGCCATGATACTCAACATCGCCAAACTGGCTGTAACATTCATTCTCAGAGCAAAGGTAGATTCTGGTTAAGTAGAGAGTGACTGACAAGGTAGAAGAACAAAGAAAGACTTGGAGCGACTGATTGAAAGAACTGGGGGCACATCAGACAGTATTTTAGAGAATAACAGTGACACCATATCACCACTAATAGTCTTCATATTCCTGTCTTTGGGACCATACAACCTCACCGCTATGTATAGCACACTGACTCTTTTAATGATACTCTAGCACAAGTCTAAACAACTATTCCTGCACACTTTTGTTGCAAGTGCAACATTATCTTTTGTGAGTTGTCCACAAACCAAGGCAATTGTAGCTTGTAACATTCTCTTGGGTGGTGTTACAAAAGGTGTTTGGTTCCTCGAGGTCTGGGTTGTTTTTTGAAGATCATCACTTTTTTGATTTGTGTACTAAATGGAGTGTCAGGGCCCAGCTCTGACTGTACTGTCCCGTCAGGTCCAAGTGTTGTTCAGTGACAGAAGGTCATCTGCAAAGAGCAGGAATTTGACTTCTATGTCCAAGAGGGGGAGCCCAGGTGTTGCCAATTGTTCCCGTAACACCGTAAATTCATTTATATAAATATTGCACAAAGTTGGGCACCAACTGTAACCCTGTCTTATCATTGAGTGAAGTATTCAGTTCAAGTTTTACTCCACACTTGTTTCCCAAATGTATTGATCTGATGGTGTCATATATTTAACCCTTTACCAAATTTCCCTCACGGGATCAAAAGAGTATATACTGTATACTTATACTTATATATACAAATATACCCCCTATTTGACGATTTTGAAGTACAGCCCTTCATGCCAAATTTAATCAAATGTTTTTTGTTTGTTTTTTTAATCGAGGAATTATGCAGATTTTCATTTTTTGGTGAACATGTTGACTTATGTAGAGTGGTTCCTCAGGTTATTGCTCAGACAGATGCATTAGCAGTTATTAGGATCAGATATTTGGAAACAACAAACCTACCCCAGACATCAGGGAAGCAACCAGCTTGAAAAACGAGATAAAATATTGTTTTGGAGAGTTCTTATGGGTGGACTGCATTTCAACTGTCCAGATGTTGTCAGGAGCACAAGGTCTTTTTGGTTTAGGTTTTTTATATTATTTAAAAGTTAATCAGAGGAGGTGCCACCAAGGGGATTTTATTTAACCCTATATGGCATCAATACGGTTTTATATGTTTTCGTTCATCTTTGAAACTTTGGTGTGTTTTCCAGGTATCTTAACTTTTTTTTCTCGATTTTGTTGTTGGGGGTTCCAACTCTCCCCAAATATATCACTTTGAGCCTTCAATTTGTTTTAGAGTTTTGTTGTATTGTTCTTATTTTTTCTTTTTAATTGTAAATTTGTAGAAATCACAAAATATTTGAAGAGGAGCGCTTCCTGGACTCAAAGCTGTATGTTTGAGATGCTCTTTGGATGGGAAACTGGTCATCCAAAACAAGGAGGAACTCTGTTTCAAAACTGTTATATAAGTGTTTATTTTCATGGCTTGGACATTTGAACCTTTTGAACCTTGTGATAACAGTCAGTCAAATTCTTTATACGTCTGATTTAATTGGATTTTGTTGGAATATTGTATAAATGTTTTGTCATACATTTGACTGTTCTTTCTTTAGGATTCACGCATTTCGTTGTTCTGATTAGTTCTCATTAGTTTAGTTCATCCAATTGCGTGCAGAGGCATTTTTTCCATTGTGTTGTTTGAAACATGGCCCATAATCACATCCCAGAGCATTACCAGACTCACATTCTGGGTAATCTTGGACTGGCTACGTCAGGCTATGGTTATCTGTCAGTGGTCTGAAAGAGGAGTGAGTAAGTGCACTTATGGAAGATGGGTCATTGTCAGTGATGGCATAGTTGACTACACCCATCCCAAGAGCGGAGCAATACATAAACCTTCCGAGAGAATACTACCTTTAAGCATGTACAGGCCTAAGGCTCGACAGAGGTTTACTAACTCTTCCATTCTTGTTTATTTATAGAGTTGTCAGGACTATTCCTTGTCATTGTGATGGGGATGAGGAGGGGCTGATAGGTTGCTGAATATTTATTTGATGATGACTAAAAAAATGTAGTTTATTTGCTACTTTGTCTATGCAGTCAAGTTCTATGGACTCTGCGCCATTCCTCTTGGAAAGGATTTGATGCCAGCCGTGGTGAGTGGTGGTAGGCTTCGCAGTGTTTCCGCCCACAGTATGTGAATGTGACATAGCATGTGACAGCCCATCATATGAATTTCTGGTCAATGATCCTCAGAGCCTCTAATAGTTGAAATGTCCTCTGTCTCTGTGTGTGTCTCTCTCATTCTCTTTCTATCTATCTCTCAGGTCATATCAGCTATCAAACTGCTCTGCTCCTCAATAGGAACCCGAGGGCTTCATCTTTGCAATTGCAAAATGTCCTCCTGTAACACTGGGGGTTACAATCTGTCTTCTAAATGTTCAGTGCTAAATTGATCTTGAAATGCAGACCAAGCACTCACAAACTTCTGTGACGTCTTCTTCAAGTTCTAGTTCTGACCAGGTTTGCCAGGGATGTGCTGGCTGACATGTTGATAGACTTGTTGGTGGCTTTTCTTCCCTGACTAAACTCTTCTTCCAGGTCCTGCATGCTAATGAGACCCACAGAGCGGCATCCTAGCATAACAACCTCAGTTACAATCAGCACAAAAGACAAACATTTTTTTTTTGTTAATCTCCTTATTCATTTTGCATTATCCTCAAATGAAATTACAACTCTCTCTCTCTCTCTTTCTCCCTCTCTCTCACTCCCTCTCACTCTCTCTCTCTCTCTCTGCTTCCCTCTCCTTCGTTCTCTCTGACACATATACTCTGTTCATTCGTCAATGTCTTAAATCTCATTTCTGTCCTAATATCCCTTGGTTGGCAGCCTTGGTGAATTATGCATGGCCTTGATAAATTTGTCTGTCACAGTGTGCAGCAAGGCACAAAAACGAGAAGATGGAGAGTAGAGGCTGGAGGAGAGAGAGAAAGAGAGAGAGGGAGAGAGAGAATTTAAAAAGAGAGAGAGAAAGTGAGAGAGGGAGAGATAGATAATAAGACAGAGAGGGAGATAGAGAGAGGAAGAGAGAGATAATGAGACAGAGAAGGAGAGAGAATGAGAGGGAGAGAGAATGAGAGAGAGAGAGAAAGAGAGAGAGAGAGAGAGAGTGAACAATGGCAAAGAGTTGGATGGGAGCAGTAATACATCAGAAAGCCTTAAAGAGGAGTTTAGACAGAAAGAGTGCCCTCGAGGTGTAAACCCTGGACCCTCACAGTGGCTTTCCATCACAACTAGCCCATCAAGGCTGGCCATGACAGCCTGCCACATGTATTTGGAGATAGAATTCTGTTTAGATAATAAAATACAAACAATTATATCTCCAGAAAGAAATCTGGTTTTAAAAGGCTGAGGCTGAAATATGGCTCGTACGATTGGCTTTATATGAGAAGTGGCATAGAGCCCACACCATATGGATCTCTGACCAGGGAGCCTCTATAGACAGCCTCTAATACTTTATATTGTCCATGCTGGAACACTGTGTTGCTCATCAGCGAGCGAAATCTTCTGAGGTTTCTTGTACCAGACCAAAACAGTATCAATATCAACATTATACTATTATTAGTAGATTATTGAGTGGGGTATGCTAAGACAGTATGTTAACAGCTGAGCCTTTTTGTTTAGAGTTTATTACTGTAATATCCCTTTTGGATATTTTGTTTAGATTTGAGAATAAGTTCTTAAATTCAGCTAAAAGAATAGCTCTAATGTTGAAGCCCCTCCGCTGTATTCTGTAATGTTTTCTGTAATGGCGATGAGAAGGATGCTCACAGCTCTGGATGTGAAAAGTGCCAGTACTTACTGAGGGTCAGCTGGAGTCCTGTGGGGGGAGGCCACTCTGCCTGACATTTGCTCACCAACGTCTGACCCCCAATCATAAATATTTGATTTGACATTTTGAAATATTAATCTAATTGGTGATCTCACTGTCTGCAGGACACACAGACAGTATATACTGTATCTATCTTTTGTGTTCTCTCTTTCTCTCTCTCTCTCTCTCTCTCTCTCCATCATGCACTGGCTCATTCTGACACATGCGCGTGCACATCATCATTTTCTCTTTTTCCCCTGGTGCTCATGCCATCCCAGCTGTGCTGTTTAATTAAAGGACGAGGAGAGAAGCATTAGGTGTGACTGAGGGGAAAGGGAAGGACATGTCTAGACATTTCTTATTTCTTCCTCTGCCTCCAACTCTCACTGATGACCTTACTGCTCATGGAGACATCAGAACATACAAAACACCTGTCTGTGTGATGAGCTCAATGACCACCTATGCTGCAGGAAGCAACAAGTAGATTTATTTCATTAAAGGATTTTTACTTGTGTGTTTGTATTTGTGTGTGTGTGTGTATTGGGGGTGGGGGTTGGGGGGTTGTGTCGGACGTAACTCGGAGAGTTCAGTGGGTTCAAAATGTATTTGTCTGAACACTCTCAGTGGGAAATGAACAAGGTGACGATAGTGTGTATGGAAACACACACACACACACATGCGTACACACACACACACACACATGTACACACACACGTACTTAGTGACTTTGTCCGCTCCCTCCTTGATGGTTGCCCTCCCTTTTTCATTTCCCTGCAGCCTCCTCTCAGGACCCCCTCCCTCCCTCCCTCTCTTCACTCTGTCTCCCCCTGCCACTCCCCCACCCCTTGTTCTCACCCTCCTCTCTCCCTCCCTCTCTCCCTCCCTCTCTCCTTCCCTCTCTCCCTCCTCCTCCCTTCTCTTTCTCTGTTGCTCATTTCTCTCTCCTCTCAGTTTTCCTCACCTCGGCTGCAAAGCTGTTCGCTTCACCTCCTCTCCCTCTTCACTGTCGCTCTCACTCCTCTCTTGTCTGTGTCATTCTGTCTTTCTCTATCTCTCCAGCTCTTTCTTCCTTCATCCCCCTCTCTTTCTCTCTCTCTCTAGCTCTTTCTTCCTCACCCCCCCCCCCTCTCTCTCTGTTCAGATTGTCTCTTGACCCATCACTATCTGCATCTGCAGCCTCCTCTCATTCCCATTCACACACGTTCACCTCCTGCAGTAGACTGAGCTGATGCAGTGAGCAGCAGGACCAGGACAGAGTGGAAGAGGAACCATGGAGCCCAGTCACATCTTCCCTGCTCTGTCTCCCAACCAGAGTGCGGAGGGAGGGGGAGACTGGAGTGTGGCGCCCCAGGCGTGCCCCCTCAGACCACTGCCCGTCATCTACTACAGCACCCTGCTCTGCCTCGGCCTGCCAGGTACAAATCTGCATCTTTGATTGTGTGTGTGTGTGTCTGCGTGTGTGTGTGTGTGTGTGAGAGAGAGAGAGAGAGAGTGTGTGTGTGTGTGTGTGTGTGTGTATGCACGCGCATGAGAGAGGGAGATGAAGAGAGAGAGAGAGTATGCATGCACGGAATTTGAATACAGAAGTTGTAACAGCACAGGTTATACAGTAATTGTATGTCAAGTTGCCACGGTCACTCTAGATGCCAATTTGTCTGTGTGGCTTGTCTGTTGTCTGAAGTGGCTGACAAGTGTCTGTTGTCTGAATGCCATTCAGTGTGATTAATATGAGTAGTGAAGCGTGTGTGTGTTCACCCTTCAAACTGAAAGAGACTGATGGATTATTAATGGTGATCTCTTAGCCCAGATGTGCTACTGTCTGTCTTACTGACACACATTCCCCAGGAGCAAATTCCTCTCCCTCTCTCTCTCTTTCTCTCTCTCTCTCACTCTCTCTCTTTCTCTCTCTCTCACACACACACACAAACACACCATGAATATAATGTTTAATTCATTGTGAGGAAAAGGTCTAAGATACTGTCTCTCAATCGTGTCTGTCTCTCTATTGTGTGTGGTCATGGAGAGGATAGATATCTCTCTAAGGATCCCTCTCCCCACTCTCTTCTCACTCTGGCTCACCTCTGAGCCACTAACCCCTTGAACATGATGCATCAGGTCATATACCATCATGAGTGCTTTAAAACACCAGCCTCTGTTTAATCTTTTAATCTGGTGTGTGATGACCCATAAATATTTAGAAGTAAGGACAAGTATTGAATAAATGTGCTAGCTGGGATCAGCCACATTCTAGGTGCTGCCACCGTTGTAATGTTATTCCTTAGTTCATTAGATGTTTTTAATGATGTTTTTATATTACATATTGATGTGATATACTCCATACTGTACATTTAATATACTGAAATAAACTAACAGTCTGTTTAAAGAAAATATACATGTTACAAGGAAGATGTTTCAGAATGGACCAAGTTTAGATCTTTGATTTTGTAAATAAAATGTAAAGATCATTTACATGGTTCACAGTGTTTCACGTAAAAGTCTGTCGCTTGAATCGCTTTTAATGCATTGATGATATGTTGACTAAACGCTTTAACGTAAACCTCTCCTGTCATCCCCCAGCTAATCTGTTGACCGTCTTGGTGCTGTCCCAGCTGATGTCGCGCCGTCAAAAGTCCTCCTACATCTACCTGCTGGCCCTGGCCGCAGCGGACATTCTGGTGCTGCTCCTGGTGGTGTTTGTGGACTTCCTGCTGGAGGACTTCCTGCTGAGGGCGCCGTTGCCCGCGGTGCTGCGGGACGTGGTGCAGGTGCTGGAGTTCTGGGCACTTCACACCTCTGTGTGGGTGGCCGTGCCGCTCACGGTGGACCGCTACGTGGCCGTGTGCCACCCTCTGCGCTACCCGTCCATCTCCTACCCTGCGCGAACGCGCCGAGTCATCGCCGCCGTTTACGTGGGCTGCCTGCTCACTGCCACCCCCTACCTGTGGTGGCCGGACCTGTGGCGCGGACTGTCCGCGGTGGGGCGGGCAGGGGGGGCGCTGGGGGCCAGGAACGCGAGCGAGCTCGTGCTGGACGGGACGCAGGCCCACAGGACGGTGGGGCAGCACGCGCTCGTGTGGACCCACTGCCTGACGGTCTACGCCGCTCCGTGCTCCGTCTTCTTCGCTCTGAACGCCGCCATCGTGAGGCGCCTGCGCAGCCGCATGCACAGCCACGGCCGCCTGCGGCTAAGAGGCCTGGCCACCGGCCGCACCACCGCCATCCTGCTGGCGGTCACCTCCATGTTCGCCATCCTGTGGGCGCCGCGCACCGCCCTCCTGCTCTACCGCCTCTACGCCCCCCAGCCCCAGAGCCCCCACTCCGCCCGCCTCCTGCACCTGCTCGCCGACGTGGCTAACATGCTAGCGCTGCTCAACACTGGGGTCAACTTCTTCCTGTACTGCTTCATCAGCAAGCGCTTCCGCGCTGTGGCCGCCAGCGCTCTGAGGGCCCTGCCCCGGTGCCGGCCGCCCCCGCCGCCCTTCTATGCAGGCCACGCCATCTCGGCCTCCAGCAGCCCCTGGATCTCCCCTGCCAACTCGCAGCGTGTCCGGATGTTCGTCTACCAGTATGACAAACACGGGCGGCCTGTGTGCATCTCCTCTTGAGCAAAAGTGTAGGATACGGGATTAGAAACAGGTCCAAGCTCTCTCACTATAAGAAGTTCACTGGTGCTGCTGACTCGTTGTCACATTACACTCTATATTCAGTGATACTGAATGGAAAGGGAAAAGAATGCTAATGTGCTAGACATGCCTTAGCATATCTTCCAAGAAATAGTCAATGATATGTCATACTGAAATGAAAGCGGCAATAATAATAAGAAATATTTTCAGTTCTTTTCCCGCTTAGAATAGAGCTGAAAGCGGTGATTCTGAACATTACAAAGGTGCTGGCTGCTGAATGCACTTATGACAGCTTTGTCTTAGCAGGTGTTTCCCTCTGAAGTGAAGACCACATTGATGTTCAGGGCTTTCATGTGTTGGCTCATCTTGCCCTCATGCATGGGAGGTTAAACATGCTCTCTCATGTAGGTGTTACGGATGCATGGGTGACCTTTTAGTCGTTCAGAGAGGCGTTCGTCCTCTGTGAAGAACAAATTTAGTCAACTTACCTCCAAGAGATCAACTGGTCCCTCAACCCTCTGTACAGCTCAATGGGACAAAAAAAAATCAATTGGCTTCAAAAGACAGCTATCCAATGGCCAAACGGTGTGTATGAAGGTCACAGAATGTCATTATCTGTCACCAACAATCCTCTTTTCACCTTTAAGTAGACATCCCCTCCTGTTTCTCTTAAAAGCATGTTGAGTCACAGTGGCCTATCAGATCGTCACTTGCCCACTGAAAAACAGTCTCCTAAGCTATCTCACCATGGCAACAAAAGAGCTCTCAGGCTGGGAATTGTCCCATGATGGATATGAAGAGGTGCGAAGGTCAGCTAATTTATTGAAGAAAAATAAAAGAGGGCTTGAAAACGGGAGATGAGATCATGTAGTCGAGGCTTTGAAGTGATGTATTACTTAAGGACCCATTTGTGTCAGTATTTATTTATTTGATTGTTTGTTTGTTGATCATTTAATTATATCTTTTTATTTATTTGTATTTATTAATTTGAGTGTAGCTTGCAAGTTTCAAAGCAACAATTTTTGTGCATTTCTGAAAGTGTTGTGAAGTAAATGCCAGTGCAGTTTGTTGTGTTTACTGATGACATTTGATGTCTTTGCAGTATGTAGGGCTATTGTAAGAGCTTATCTAATGTAGGCTACTACGTCAGCTGCTAAATATGGATTGGCTCCTTTGATTGACATTTGTTTTAAATGGCAAAGAAAACCGAGATTAACTTGTGTTGTTTCTCATATGTTCAGTATTTGTATGTGGTATTCTCATGTTGACTTGTGTTTAGATGTGTACTGGCTCAGCTCTGCCACGGTTTCCATGTCTAGCAATAAGGATAGAATAATAGAAACATACAGAAAAAGGCTGTTACAAAGGGAAACTAGCACTGATTTAAATGTACACAAAACTGTGGTGACAATTCTGATAACATTGCACAAGTTACACTAACTCCACCATCCAGGCTGCTTTACTATCTGCAATGCAGGATAAACCACAGGGTTTAATATCAAAAAGAAAAAAAACAGTCAATCTCTTAACTTTAAGCAGAAAAATGTCAAATGTGTCAGTATCAAAACTATAGCTTGCTTCAGTATAAATATATATGGTGCTGGGGTTAATAAGAAAGGAAAGACAGCAATGCTGTTACAAGTCTTTGTGTGTGGTAGGTCTTGTTTCCTACAATGGCACACGTGTGATTTTGGTATAGAACTGTTTTGATGTCACAATAAAAAGACAACAAAAACATTTCCGTGACTTCATTGCCATGTTTAAATGAAGAGCTTATGTAGCCTATTCATGGTTCTCTTTGTTCTTGGGGAAATAAGACTGGATTTAAATGAGACAAAAATTAGACAAAGATTATTTACAACATAGTTTATACAGTTTGTATAACAGTATAACAGTATTTTATTTGAGCAAAATGGAGCCCAGCCCTAGCCTTATCAAACCACTAGGTGGAGCTTGGGGTGTCATTTGCACACCATCTTGATACAGGCCTACTTTCTGGTGCAGGTAGCTATCATCATATTTCTTCATCAATTTTATATAAACATGGACAGTACATTTGATGCACAGAAAGAAGGAACACTTGACTTAACCAGTGTAAAAACGTTAAAGATGGTGAATGAAGAGTGTGCGGGTAACACATGCTTCTGCAGGTGGCTGATGGCTGAATGTTTTTTTTTTTTCAACAGTGTCTAAACCAAGACAGACAGCTAGACCAATCACCAGTCACCCTAAAACGGAACCTTAGGGTCTTCCTCCTCTCTTCTCCACGAAAGTTCTTCATGAGTTGATAGGATTGATGTGGATGAACCTCGACTCTGTCAGTTCAGTTTCTGCTTGTTGCACGGCAAGAGCAACAAGTACCATCAGCTTCAGATACGTTTCACTCTTATTTAAACAGCTAAGAAGAAGTCATTTTAACAATGAGAGGGCTTGGCCACTCACCTTATCATGTTGGGATGAGAATTTATTTGTGCTGCAAATTTTGGGTATTGATCTGTGATTAAAATTAAAATGTTTAACTTTGATTTCCTTTCTCAGTTACTGATATAGCTTGTCACCATTAATTTCATCTATACTGTAAAACAGATTATCCAAAGGATAGCTTTCATGATGTCCAAAAAGCACTCTTGTTTATAATATCAGTGGGGTCACGATGATGCCAGATGAGGTCAGTTCTAGTCCTCCCTGAGTCCCCTAGAGAGTGGAAGGACAGTTGAAGTGCGGATTATCTGCTCTGCTACTTAACCTCAGAGTATAATCACTGAAGTGAGCAACTCAGCACTTTGGTCTCGCTTCCCCCTTCACTCCTGTCTTCTATTTTGTCACTTTCAATCTCTGTCTTTTTAGGGGATGCTATATTTGTATCTAGGCTCTCACCATCACTGCTCGACATCACTGCTCATTGTGTGATAGAAGTAAAAATGTCTGACTTTTGCTACTGCAGTTTGATTTGAATTCATTGTGGACAAAAACAATAATATAAAACAATATTATTTAACATAGCATACAGTTTTGCAGTTCAGTGTTGACAAATGCATAAATGCTCTCACTTGTTAATATGCTGTTGCTAATGCAGATGGGTGAAATAAATTTACTTCTCATGAAATTATTTTCAATTTCATCTGTGACTGTGACAGAATGACTGACTGGTTGTAGGCTTCTGTGCAATTGAATACACTTTGTGTTGGAGCTGCTAAAGTTGGCATGGCTAGTAGAAGCTAATCTGATTATTAACTGACACAGGATTAGTCGAGAGGATACAGTCTTTACCCACAAAACTGGTCTGAAGTCAGCCTGAGACACTTCGTACAAGTAAAATTGAAAGGCATGAGAACACTGTCTACTTTTACAGAGTTTACAGTGATCCATAGGCGACCAAACGAAGACACGCACGAGATTAACTCCTCTTTAAAGTTGCGAGATTTCAGCTATGACATAACATCTTGAGGAAACGCGTCTCACGTTGAATTGCACCTGTAGGCCTACGCATCAGCGCAAACACCCGTCTGCAGTTAACAGGCTTGCCAGTTTATAGTGAGATGGAGCGGTGCGCTAAATAAAGAAGGTATGGTTATCTCTCCTACTTTTGGGAATCCCTGACCGCAGATTCTGATCTCGGCCTCTTTTACTCTTGGATTATAGTTAACTATTACTGCAACTGTTTCTACTTGTTGAGATTCCCAATCGACAATGGACGATTTAGCGTCTTAATGATGAGCGCCATTGCATTATTGACTTGATGCAAGTTGCAATCACGTCTGCAGCGACTCCACACTTTCACGACGCGCAGTAAAGTATAAGCTACGCTCTCTTTGCCAGTGTATGAGACAGAGCGAGAGAAGGCGGGAGTGGGGGGAAGGGGGGCACAACACCTACATCAAGCTCTCAAATCTGCGCCTAGCGGGATGAATTGAAACGGTAATCTTTACTGCAAGGAAATGTTTTGAATCAGGCCAATCATTTTTATCGAAAATCTTCGCAGTTGATGAGGTCTCGAAAGAAGTTTTCCTGCAAAGAAGTAGCCTACTGCAACGGCAGGAAGAACGGCTCACAATTATAGTCTAAAATCACACCCAAGGAATCTGGTTGTGCCTTCAGCCCACGATGGTTCATTCGAAATGAGACATCAGTTTGGGAATTAATAACTTAAAACAAAAAAAAAAACTGTTAAGCCACTGCCCATATACGACTTCAGCCTAAGGTAAGTAGACTTGTTGCTTGGGTTTTGAATCCTCTTCATCACTGAGATAAATGACTGTAGCATAACCTAGTGTGCTTCTATGTCAAGTGTCACCATAACACTTAACAGAAAAATGCCATTCGGGGTTGACTATATATGTTTTAATGCTTTCAAAAGCGAAATATGAAAAGATATTAGGTATTATCAAGTCATTTGCGATGGCTCATTAATGGCTATTCAAACCTTTACTGTATTGGTTGTCTTTGAGGTTTCTGCCCAATCAGTGGCAGAGTTCACTACTTTAACTCCACCCTCTGCATTCTTCCTACATATTTCTGCTGCTCCTCCAAGATCTGTTAGTGTGTGTTCTTGCCATATATGATAACAAAAAACTCCTACGCAGAGAAACAGAGGACAGGGAAAATACATTGAATAATGTGACAGTATGTGTGGCATGACTCCTCAGTTCATAGATAGTGTAGTGTACAATTAATTTAGACTTCTATGCTGTGATAATGTGGATAATCAGGAACTTCTTTTTAATACGCAGTCTGCATTTTGTGGATTGTGATGTGTGTTGGAGATGTTGCCCTGCTACTCAGTGATAGCAGCTTATGTAAACCTCATCTCAGCCTGCCCACGCTGTGCTGCTGGTTTCCATGGTAACTGTTCAGGGCTGGCACAGGCTTGAGGTGGCACATTGTGAGAGACTCAACAAAGGCATGACATCATGAAGTTGCTGAGCTGAAGTTAGCTGTCTCCCACAACTGAATGATGCTCTATGTGATGTGTGCAGATAAGGTGTAATATTCAGGACTGAATGATGCTCTATGTGATGTGTGCAGATAAGGTGTAATATTCAGGACTGAATGATGCTCTATGTGATGTGTGCAGATAAGGTGTAATATTCAGGACTCATTTTTGCTTTCTCTGCCTTTCCACCGTTGCTCTTCGTCCAGCCATGGCCCTCAGCCCTGCCCTCCTCTTCCTCTTGTCCGTGATCAGCTGTGGCTCGACCGAGGACTCCGACTCCCACCCTCAGCCCCCACGGGGCTGCGGCTCATCGGTGGGGGTCCCGTATCAGGTGCTGTGCGACCTGGAGTCCGTGTGGGGCGTGGTCCTGGAGGCCGTGGCGTGCGGCGGGGCGGTGACGGCCCTGGTGCTGGCCCTGGTGCTGCTGACCCGGCTGCGCTACGTGCCCGAGCCCGAGCGGCGCAGCGGCGTGGGCCCGCTCCTGCTGCTGCTCGCCGGGACGGTGGGCCTCTTCGGCCTCTCCTTCGCCTTCCTGGTGGGCCGCGGGGAGGGCCTGTGCGTGCTGCGGAGGGCCCTCTGGGGGCCGCTCTTCGCCCTCTGCTTCTCCTGCCTGCTGGCGCAGGCGCTGCGGCTGAGGAGGCTGGCGGCCGGGAAGCGCGGCCCAACGGGGGGGTCTCTGGCCGGCCTGGCGGTGGCGCTGACTCTGGTGCAGGGGGTGATCGCGGCCGAGTGGCTGCTGCTGACGGTGCTCCGTGAGGGCCACGCGGCCTGCGACTACCTGCCCGTGGACTTCACGCTGGCCTGCAGCTATGCGCTGGGGCTGCTGCTGATGGCCGCAGGCCTGTCTCTGGGCGTGGTGCTGTGCGGAGGGGGGCGGTCGGAGACGCTCCGGCGCAGGTGGAGGTGTAACGGAGTCTGGCTCTTCCTGTCCTGCCTCGCCTCGCTCATCCTCTGGGCGGCCTGGCTTGGCTTCTATCTCTACAACGACCTGGTGGCCACGTCAGTGCTGCACCATGGGCGACCCGATTGGGACGAGCCCGCACTGGCCGTCGCCCTGGTGACGGAAGGGTGGGCACTGCTGCTATTCCATGCCATCCCAGAGGCTCACCTGTGTCTGCGGCAGGAGCCTCAGTTTAGCATGGCATCGCCGGAATTCTACGACACTACCAATCAGTCGTCCTCTCAGCTCCAGGACCAAGGCTTTGAGGACGAAGTACCCCCAACACAAAGACCTCCATTTGCAGACAACCAGGCCTTCACCATAGAGGAACACAGTGCAGGTATTTGTCAGTTCCCTGGCTTCTTTTCAACCCATTGACCATCCTTATGCAATCATAACACAAATATCATTGTGCTTCATTTGAGACGTGTATCTGTTCCCAGCTCTTCGGTCCGGTGCATACCATAATGGCCTGGCAGGGGCTCGGCAGGGCCTGCCGTTCAGAAGTCATGTGTACCAGCCCACGGAAATGGCATTACTGATGAACAGTGGAACAGTAAGACCTACTTACTCTCTGACTCGTACTTGCTGCTGCGTTCCATTTGCCTCATCGATGGTAATTGGTGACTGGGAATGACGTTTCATCGGAGTTGAATGCGTTCCATTTGTTAACAAGTCGGAAGAATAAAATGCTACCGTCTGTTAGCAATTGTTATTAGCGATTGTTACCAGATACAGCAATACCAGTTTGTAACGAAGCATTACACAGTACAAACAAACAAACAAAATGTTGTAGCAGCATAGCAACAGATAGAGGTTAGACACTATTGTTTCAACAACCGATTTAATGAGATACAAATAGAACAGAACTGCTAATGAACAGTCATATCTACGACTCTTATTTAGCCTACTGTTAAAAGGCCCAGCACTGGGGGTACTCGGGTTTTGAACGGCTTCAGGGGGTGTTCCATTTACAACATCTTGCTCCTAACTGGCAAAATAAACTGAGAAAAGCAACTTACGTGTACAAGTGGAACGCACCATTTCTAACTTACCATAACCACAAGAGAGAGAAAAGTATATTTTAGAGGTTGGCATGTTTTACTAAATAAACAAAGCTGTGATGTTGACAATTCGTATTATGCCATATGCATGTAACATTACATTCACCATATAAGACAAGCCACGATGTGTGAGATAAAGTCGTTCTAATCTTCACCTAGTAATCCCTCTCTCCCCTCCCCTCCCCCCTACACACACTAACAGATTCCTACAGCACCTCCAAACTTCACTGGAAGACAGCTATGGTGAGATGAGAAGGAATCGGCTGGAGAATAAGATGCTCAGGATTCTACTTTTCAGAAGGACAATCGTTTTTCAAAAGGACATTTAAGTATTGTTACTTCAGTGATGTAATGAAATTGCTTTCTCTTTTTTATGGGAAATTTCTTGTCATATTTATTTGAATCTTAAAATATTGTACTAAGCAGCCACATTTTTCTTCTGTGATTCCACATTCAGCGAGTCCACATTCCTTACAGTTTATTGTAGATGTGTAAAAGTGTTGTTTTTTTAATGCTTTGTGATTTTAATGTATTGCACAGATTTTGAAACTTTCCTATGAGGGATGTTGTGACTTGCACTTTATGATGAGACTGAACAATCCCAATCAACTCACAGTGAATGTATGTTTAATTAATGAATGTATTTCCGCAACAGAACATGAATATATGAGATAAGATACTGATGTAAAGTGTTTATATATTTATTTATTTATTATACTATATGAATTTCCTGGAGTCTAATATGGAAGCTTTCTATGGTGCACAATGCAAAAGTTATATAGGCTACTTGTCCAACACATTCTTTCACACAAGCTAACATCACAGACCACTCAAGACTCCGTGCCATGATGTCGGAGGTGCAAACAATATTGGAGGTGTGTTGACAGCTCACCTTGGATATAGATATGCAAACTCACCTTGGATATAGATATGCACCGTTTTATTGCAGGGTTTTAGGATATATGTCATCTGGTTTGTGACCACAGCCAAGTTCTATAGCAGGCTATAAACGTAAATTGAAGCCTTTTAGACTGAAAGATTAATTATAGATTGATAGACAAGTTTTGGTTGATTTGACCATCAGTTAACTTTGAAACAGGCACCTTACTTTGGATGGACAATAGCAACATTTTAGAGGAGTGATTAACGTCAAAAAATGTTTAGTGTACTAAAGACTAAATAGTTACCAAAATGATAGCCAAGGTGGCAGAAGTAAACACATATATATGGATAGCTATAAAAACTGTGCTTTCCTTATACAAATAAACATGCCAAAATACTTTGATAACCCTTGATCCAGCTCCTTTCAATGTGAACTCAATGGTAATTTTTGTTTGCATCTCCAACAGTCTACAAATGCCTGTGTGTTTGTGTCAAAGAATAGTTGCCTACCATGTGCTAGGCTACACACTGAATAGCTTGAAAAAAAATGATTAATTCATAACTAAGTCATAACTTTCAATCAGTTATGTAAACATAATTGATGCCTATATGTTCAGATAGACCAGATCATGGTCTGAAATGTATGCAATATACCAATCAATGTCATCTTTAAGGCCTACATGCAGGGGCGCTGCTAGAAAATTTGGGCCCTACAGTATGGCAGACAATAGTTCTGGGCCCCCTGATATTATATAGTATTATCAGGTGGGCTCTCTGGGGGCCCCCTGTCAGTGCTGGGCCCTTAGAATCATCCTAACCCCCCTGCTGCTGAGGTCTTAAAAAAAACAAAAAAACAAAAAAACAACTTTCTATAGCTTCATTTGGAGTATCCATACAGGGCACAGATTAACATGCTGGCTAACGCGGTTCCCACAACATTAGCAGTAGACAAAACAGCATAATCCTGCATGCTGGTTAAAACATTTGAAATCAACTTTGACCATGCAAACCTAGTCTTTATTTTATTTAATAATGTTAGCCTGAAATAGTCTTTGTCTCAAACAAGTTTATTTATGGCTTGGTCCAAGATAACATGGGCTCCAAAAGGCTCCTATATATAGGCCTATCTGGTGGCAGTGAATTGCACCACAGATTACACATTTACATAGCCTACCCATGAATGCATCGGCCTAACTGTCATTGGTCTAGGGTAGGCTAACCCAGAGCCCTAGAGAGAGATCTAGAACTATAAGGCTCTGGGCTCATTTCACTGCCTTTTGTTTCTGTGACAAATCTCTTTAACCTAGAAGTCGCTGGTAGGCTACGGGTATGCTTGTGAATAGCCTGTTTTCCAGAAAAGCATTTAAATAAGGTTCACAAAACTCAAATCCATTGTGTCTGAATGAATGACATAATGAAGTAAATTATGTCAAACCTTGAACATCTTCGCAAGAGATCGTCTACCAGGGTACTCTTAACAGCAAAGATTCTAATCTTAGCTTAGCATTCGCGAAGCGCGTCATCTGTTGTCAAGGAACATATTACATTTTCATTTCCGGGTTACAGGGTAGTCCATGCGTGAGGAGGAGATACCGAAGACTTTTCACGTGTTACGGGTTGGCTGATGGTGTTGCTTACCAGTCCGTACTGAAGTATAAAACAAAGCTGACAGTTGGTTTGATATTTTTTGGGGTAGTTTAACTACTAACGGGTTGCAGATTCTTATAGGAGAGTCGTCAGTTGGGATCTCTGTAAATTAACGTAACGGTAAGTAACGTTAGCCCATTCATTTGAGCACAGTTTTGTGACCGTTTGGCTGCTTGGACATTAAAAAGTAGGCTAGTTGAACTAACATTTGGTATAATTGCATTTCTTTCTTGTAAATGCATGTGAAGTTAAAGCACAGTTCTGTGTTTCCAGTTAAATACTTTGTTTGAGTTACCCAGTGGAGACCTTCCAGATTTTTAAATCACTCATGGAAGTGTTCATGGCACACTCAGTGCTTTGTTTTGTTTCTTTTCATTTATATTAGAAAAGTAAAAATAAGTGTCAATACAAAAAGTAAAATAATGCAAAAAGATGCATACATTTTGTTTACATGGCAGTCTATCAAGGGAGATCACACATTTCACTCTACATTCTGAAAACGAATGATATTTATTTATTGTTTTACTGTAGAAAGAAATGAATGATTTGAACCGACATAACATATCTTTTGTATTGTATTTTGGTCTGAAATTTCAGATGGCAAAAGATAAAGCTGCAGTCAAAGACAAAAAAACGAGATAAAGAAAAGAAGCAAAGCCTTGAAGAGGTGACCAAGGTGGTGGCCACGGATGAGGAGGTCATGAATAAGGAAGGGGAGCCCATTTCCACCAAGAAAAAGAAAAGAAAAGAAAAAGAGGTGGTCGAAGACGATAATGAGCAAAGTGACATCATTGAGAGTGAAGCGATAATGGAAAAAGGAGAAAAGAAGAAAAAGAAGAAAAGCTCCTGTGACCACCACATAGCCACAGAAAACAGAGAGTCAAACATGGAAACGGACATCATTGTAATAGAGGAGGACCCTGCAGGTACTGAGGTGAAGAAGAAGAAGAAGAAGAAGAAGAAAAGCTCCTGTGACATCAGTGCCCTTGATGCCGGTGACCAAGTCATAGCCACAAAAAACAGAGTGTCAAACATGGAAATGGACATCATTGTAATAGAGGATGACCCTGCAGGTACTGAGGTGAAGAAGAAGAAGAAGAAGAAGAAGAAGAATGAATTGCAAAGTAAACAGGGCATCAATTCTGAAGAGGATGTACTACCAGACTGTGAAGGTGGAGAGAAGAAAAAGAATGGGGAGGCATTAACAACTGTAAATGATTGTGACATTTCTGGCTTTGACTCTGCAGAGAAAGACTCGGTGGAAACACTAAAAAAGACAAAGAAAAAGAAAAAAAGAAAAGCTGACGAGAATAACGGTGACATTGAAAAGAATGGGTCTGAGAACACTAACGGACAGAAGGCAGACATTGAGGGAAGCGTCACTGTTGAAGACAGAAAGAAAGAAAAGAAGAAGAGAAGAAAACATGATGGCCTAGAAGAAGATGCATGCTTAACAAGTACCATTAAACAAACGGAACACAAGAAAGAGAAAAAGAATAGGAAAGATAGCAGTCATGTGGAGGATATGACAAACACTGCCACAGGATCCCAACTAGAAATACTAGAAGAGAAACCAATGGATGGCAAGACAAAAAAGGGGGAAAAGAAAACAGATATTTCTGAAGCACATGAGCTGGAGAACAACCACATGCAAGGGGGAAAGAAAAAACAGAAAAAGAAAAAGGCTAATGAAGTGGAACCAACTCAACAGCTTGTTGACAACGAGAAGCATGAGGGAGAAGCCACTGGAACTGAAGCTGTAAACAGGAAGAAGAGAAAAAAGAACAAAAATGATCCTGCAAAGACAGAAGTAGAGACACCAACACCAAAGACACGTGTAGAGACACCAACACCAAAGACACGTGTAGAGACACCAACACCAAAGACACGTGTAGAGACACCAACACCAAAGACACGTGTAGAGGTAGAGACACCAACACCGAAGAAGAAACAGAAAATATCTGAAGAGAGCACTCCAGCAAAGACAGTCAAAAAGGAAGAGTCTGTAGAGGAACATCAAGAGGTAAGTATGACCTGACAGATTTCTGCAACTGTGATAGTGTATGTGACAGTAGATCTTGGATATGCTGAGGAGAAATGGTGATGTATGATATGCAGGCTAATCTTATAATATAATGTATATTCAAAGTTAACACTGTCATTATTTTAGTTGTATTCAATTAAAAAAAATCAAATTGCACTCACAGCCCTGCAAAAACACAGCTATGCTGTCAATATTGTCATATGAAAAATGGCTATGATACACAAGAATGATCACAATATATAGGATGCGATGCAATATCATGATATACAATATGCAATACGATTGCAATAGGGCACAGCCCTACTCCCCGCCATCCATATTATTGTTCAGTTAGAATGGGCTACAGGACTGACCTGAGGAAGTGCTTTCCCCGAAATGTCAATCAAATATTGCTCGGGAGCTACTGGTGTGCACTCTTTTGTAGTTACTACAGGACTGGTGAAGTCACTGCTGTAACATGACGCTGAATACTGATCTGGAAGTTCATGTCTGTGTTGCACTTTTTGCATAAAACAACATACTCATGTAATCACTAAGAAAATAGCAAAAACTGAGATTGATGTATAAATGGCACTTATACTGGGACTCAAATTTAAATATTTGCCACTGTGTTTACAGGTGACTGAGGTGGTCTTTTTGTCAGAGAAGCCTGGTAACCAGGATGAAATTTTGATTAACCAGGTATCTGCTGACGGCCGAAAGGTGTTAGCCTAGCCATTTGTATCCATTTTGACTTGAACTTGCAGTGTTCGTCATTGTGCAGTATTCCTACATCTTGAAGGTGCAGTCAGCGATTGCGCAGGAAGTCGCATTTGTTTTGTGTTTAAAACAAATGTGTTAAATATAAATGTATTATTAGACACTTTTGTCCAAAACAACGTTCATTATATTTGATCGAAAGAGCAAACTAAACACACCAGAGGTAGTCCACCCCTACCTTCAGTATTCCTAGAGAAACTCCATGCAAGGTTTCGTTTTTGTTAGGGGGACAGGCTGTCGTCACTTTGTTTCCAGTTTGACGCATGAGCTGCCTACAGAGACCGTTTTTTCTTTTCTTTGTACTCTCGGAATGGGCAGCGAGTGGTTGTGATATGATTGCTGAATATAATGGGATTAAAATGGTGTAAAATTGCTGACTGTACCTTTAATTTCTCTCAACATCAAGTGAATGGATTTAACCACTCCTAATCAATGTAGGATAGAAGCACAGACAAGTAATTATATGTGGGGATATACTTGTATTCCATTTAACATTTCATAGCATAATGGGGTAAACTGTGTCTCATTTCAGGAAAGACGGTTGGCCCTGCAAAGAGAAATTGAC
The DNA here is from genome assembly GCF_017589495.1 of Alosa alosa. Lineage (NCBI taxonomy): Eukaryota > Metazoa > Chordata > Actinopteri > Clupeiformes > Clupeidae > Alosa > Alosa alosa. The sequence goes on along the minus strand of NC_063195.1, from coordinate 35,096,646 downwards.
GAGGAATCACAGCCAAAATCTGTAAGTCCTTCACAGGGTTCCCACTCTGAGTGAAATGTAAAATTCCATGACTTTTCCCTGACAAAAAAACCTGAATTTCCATGACCTACTTTACAATGAAGGGTACAATATACCAACCAAAGCTTTCAGAACAGTCACGTAGCGTCCAAGAATCTTTTACTTTTTTTAGAGCAGGAGATGAATAAATGGGTATTGAATGAACAAAGTTGGGCTAACCACAACTACTCAAGCAAGCAGTAAAGCTAACTAGAAATGCAATTCCAAGGAATTACCAGTGCATGAAAATGCTAAAGTTGTGATGTAAAATATCATACAGAATAAAAACAAACTATATTGGTTGCTTGGTAGATGAGGTTTAATATAGTTGGAATGACTGAACAGTTAAATAGATAGGTAGATAGTATAAGGTTAAATTATTTAGGTAGATAGTTGATGATAACTGACAGTTGGAATGGCTCTAATGTTTTCTAGCAGTTATGCTAACTATGTTAACAAAGATAATAATGCTAACCAAGTTACTTAACTTACTTATGTGACTTAGTTAACTTAGCTAATAATTTATAACAGTTATGCTAAAATATAAAGAATGTTAACATGCTAACCATGTGACTTAGCTATTCATGTTTAGCAGTTATACTAACAATGTTAACTATGCTAACCATATTACTTAGCTAACTTAGCTAATGTTTTCTAATAGTTTAGTCAAAAATGATAACAATGCTAACTAGCATGTTAACTATGCTAACCATGTTACTTAGCTAATCATTTTTAACAGTTTTGTTAAAAATGTTAACAATGCTAACTAGCTACAGTGGGTAGGAGTCATAGTTGATGACAAGTAACAGTTACAATGGTTGAACAGTTGAAAAGTTCAGTAGTTTAAAGGGTTAAATTGTTTAACAGTGAAATATTGTAGTGAGGACTTTTATTTTGAAACAGTTTTTGGCAGAGGAAGCAGTTGAACAGGATGTGTAGTCTTAATAGGGCCAGTTTGTATGCTTAAAGCCTGAGACTGGCAGTTGATCCAGGTGGCCTGAACACCTGCCATAGGATTCTAATTGCTTAACTTGACGTGTTGTGATGTCACAATCAGCAATGTTAAGTCTATGGGGATTTTTAAAAAGTTTTTCTTTAATAGTTTAAAAAGTATAAAAGTTTCAAAGTTGAAAAGACATAGCAGCTTGGTCCGTTTGAATACCTATGTTACAAAGTTTGAATGAAGTTTCTGTTCAAGAGAAATTGCGTACGGAAAAAGTGGTAAGCGGAATAATAAGTTGTTGTTGTTGCCTTGGAAGAACAGTACAGTGCATTTTCATGCACTGTAATAAGAAGTTGTTGTTGTTGCCTAGGAAGAACAGTACAGTGCATTTTCATGCACTGTAATAACCAGATATACACCAATTCTGAGTGGAAATATCTGTAATAATGTATTTTGGCAAGAAAATGTTAAACTGCTACAACAAAATTCATGACTTTGCCCCCAAAATGATAAAATTCCCTGACTTTCCATGTCTGGAATAGACTTCCCAAAATTCCATGACCCGTGGGAACCCTGCCTTCAGTTATGCTATGTAAACTATATAACTGTGACACATTTTGATCTACTGAATGTCTTTGAAAATACTCAATTTTCCCTTTTTGTTAGACTTTTGGACAGTGGAGCACTGCCACCTTTGACAGTTCAGACCAACAGCAGAAGTTCTTGCGACTGATGGGTGGCTTCAAGAAAGGCAATCAGCCAGCTGCGTCAGGTGTTGGACGGCCAAACATGGCTCTGGGGAAGGAGGAACAACAGAGCCTGCAGCAGAAACTCCTGGGACAGTTTGAGCGTGCGCAAAATCGTAGAATGGATTTTACAAGCAAAGGAGCAGGACTTGGATTCACTGCGCCAAGCAATAAGAAGTTCTCGATCGATGTGAATGCCAGCCGCTCAGTTAAATTTGATGACTGACTATGCACACATGTCCCTTCATTCAGTTTGATGGGACTGAAATGTAACTCTGGGTTAAGATGACCTGATGTTTTCCTGGCTGACTGAAAACAAGTAATCGTTCTACTGAATAGTAGATCTTTGTACTGCACGTCAACTAATGGGGTCTCGTCAGTCCAGGCTGTTGGCACGGTTGTGAAGCAGGCCTTTGCAGGCGTCTCAGGAATCCTTTTCAGCTACGTGAGCCTAGTTCCCATGGACTATCCTGCTACATCAAAAGGACATTCTTTTGAGTGCAGTGGCAACATGTTGTATGACTGAATTTTATGTTTCTGTAATGAATATTTGTAAACTACAGTGCTATAAAAATCAGTCAAATCATGAGGTTGAGAGATTTACATATTTTCAACTACAAATTCTTTCACACACCATTTCATTTAGTGTATTTCCACCAAGCACCACAACATCATCCTTGGGATTGAACTTTGCCATGTTGGGACATCAATTTATTTGTTACCAAAGAGTACATGCACTCTTAGGATATACATAGAAAAGAATAGCTCTGAAATAGTAAAAAAAGAATGAAAAGGAAAAGTTAAGAAATAAAATGATGGAAAGAAGTGTTCCCAATCTCTAGATCGTGCTCGAGGTTAAAACAAGAAAACTTTGCCGCCATGTTGACCGGTCACTTGAAAACGTCTTTTCCTCGAACTTCTGGTTGCTGTTCTGCAGCTGGAAGTCTTCATGTTTGTTCTTTTATCATACCAAAAGAACACTGTACTCGTTTTGTTTGAAAGCACCAGGTCTGATGCGTGGAACCCTTCAAACTTGTGGCTCATGGTTGGTGCTGTTGCTGCGTTGCATTTCTGCTGTTGATGAGGGAAGCTGTGTGTTCCTGGGGAGCAGGAGGGCGCGTCGGCTCTGCTTACGCCTGGAGGTACTCCGGCTGCACCCGCGCCACCTTGCGGAACTCCTTTGCATGGGTGCGCGGACACTGCATCTCACACCAGCTGACAGGCACCATCTGAGCACCTGAGGAGAGGAGCGCTGTTGTGAAAAGCTTTGCCTTGAGAAAACTATTTTGTTAAGAGTTTGTGGCAGGACACCAAAAGCCTTGTATAGTTAGTATTATTTTCAAATGGGTGCTGGGGTGTTATGGAAGCTAAAATGTTGGGTGGGCACAATACAAATGTATGTGTGTGTTGTACTTTAAAACTTAATTTGAGTCACATGCACACCTAGCTGATTTATATGATTTTTTAAACGTAGATTGTGAAAAATCAACACGTCTATACCGGTTTTCCAGTTCTTCTAATTTGTGACAAATAATTTCTCTGTGTTCTCACCTGCTTCACTGTGGGCCACCACAACACCAAGCTCATTTTCTGCTGTTGTCAAGAGATAATTGGACTGCACATCACCAAGGGAGATCTAATACTGAGGTCAAGGTTTAGAACTGGTATAATAATCCTACAATGGACAAATGTAACAAATCTTCATCTGTACAGAGAAAACTGACCTGGTCCTCGTGGCACTCAGATCCCACTTTAGAGAAGAAAGGCTGCACACTCACTTTATACTAAACTCCATGTTATATACGGAACACTGACATTTATTGGAAGGATACCACTTTTGCAAGGACGATATCACCAGGTCGAAAGCATTTATAGGTTTCAACCTGAAGCAGAATGAAGATGTTATTAAATAAGATTGTCTTGAATAATACAACAGGTCAAATATGCCAGGCATCAAAAGGAATTCATGTAGAAATTGTGCTCATGTCTGTGTCTCACCTTGTCTTTTTCTGTTGCTCTTACATCTTCTTTCCTTTTAAGAAAAAAAGAAAAGTAGTGTTTAAGTCAGAAAGACAAAAGCCAACAATTAACTAAATTATGAGAACCAGACATTTTATTACAGACAAAAACAAATACAATGAAATTGCCTATCTATCAATGTGTGTTCAAGATACCTTATGGTCCCTCTGAACCTGTCCTTCAGTGGGGTGGAACCAACGTAGAGGATGTGAACCTTAGCAAACCTGGGATTAATACTGGTCACCTATACAGAGAGCAGGAGTGCAGTGTAAACAATATGATGCGCGAATAGTCTTAAAATATAGCTTTTGCAATACAGTTTGTGTTTGTTGTGTGAGGACCTGGATGTGTGATAGCCTGTGCAAATGACATCATTCTCACCTTGCAGGTTACTATAGCGCCAACATCGGGTAATAACTGCGTCTCTGTCTCCTTTACAACAGAGATTACGGGTAGCTGAAAAGATCACATCAAGTTAATCAAATGTTTTGCAAAACTCTCATACCTCGCAGGTCACAATCGTGCCGCGGCCTGGAAACAATGCAATCGTACTACATTGCGCGAGAGAAAACATAATCCCTGACCTTTCAGGAGAACCACTAATCCCTGCAGTTGCGCAATATTTTACACTTTCATTTTTTAAGTTCACACACACACCCACCTCCTCTCCTTCGTTTTTTCTCAGCACGTAGCCCGCAAGAGAGGCGAAGATATATCCATGTCTAAGGTACGTGCCCGTTCCAGGTATGCAATCTTCCGTGCTGCAAAGCCTCTCACCTGAAATATTAAATCAGCAACATAGGCTACTTCGATCGGCATGTTCTAAATCAAAGCACGTCAGGCAGAAAAAAAGATAACATCTGCTAGTTTACAAAAAGTAGCCATGTAATACAAATATGTTCACGCTGAGTCAGCTGATCCACAATGCCCAATATAATAGGCTATAACTACGAATTCGCTGGTTTCCCAGTTGACACTGATATTCGCCTGGAGACATTAGCTGAATTATATGCCAAGGTGCATCAAAACGTTTCATGAAGGAATGTTTGGAACTGTGTTCACGCCCAAGGCAGTGGGCAGGGCTCAACAAACTAGCTCTTTCGATAACAAGTAGTAAACGAGAATGAGTAAACCACTATTTTCCTTAACTATCTGTCAAACTAATACAGCCGAACACTCCATGCATACGCCACAGGAAAACGTGCCAAATTTGTGTCATCACAGCCTACTCGTGTGCTGCTACTGAAGCATGCTCAATCCACGTTGTGACTCCAGGCAAGTCCAGTTTAGGATACACAGAAACTCATTAAACAACACTATTTATTTCTCAGACAAAAGTTAGATCGCTCATTGAAACTTGCTTGCGTTAGTTCTGTCAAAATAACGCAAATTGGTTCAAGTTTGAGTATTTTAAGCGCACTTACCTGGAACACACAGCTTCATCGGCGACATGTTTTCAAGCAGACACGAGTCATCGTCAATTGGCTGAATACAGGAGGCCTTGGTTTCCTGTAATTGGTTACTCAATCTATGACGTTTTAGCAGTCCCCATACGCCATATTTGTTGAGGCATGCTACGTGCAAAGGCTACCTCAAGCCTACACACTAGGCCCTACTTACAAATGTAAACAAGGTATTAAGAATGCTTAATCCGCTATAAATATGATGGCTACATCGAAAATATGTTTCAAACAAATCTTCGAAGAAGAGTAAACATTTGCTGAAACACTGCTGCATCAGTGAAATGTTGAAAGTACACAGTTCATTAGGACAAAATGAGGATATTTTTTTATAATCAAGATTTTACTTTTATTTTAATTGTACAGCATTATGTCTTCTCATTAATGACAAACATATCATGACACAAGTTAAAGAAGGTGTTCTAAACAGTGGAATGCAGCATAGACAGGATTAAGCTTCCAACGCACTTCTTTTCACATTATCTTTTCAATTCAGTCATATACTTGGGGCTGGAAAGTGAAAGCACATGTTTGCTTTTTTTTTTTTAAACAGCAATGTCCTTGCCTGGTAGAGTATTGCCTGCTTATTGTCACAAAGACATACGAGCATCACATATTTGGAAGCTAGCCTGGGTGTTCCCATGCTGCCTTGCGCGCGATTTGATTCACGCTGCTAAGGCAGCCTGTAGACCATGGAGCAAATTTTCGCCTGAGATAGGGAACCAATCACAGAACAGGTGGGAAAGCAAGACGATGACGAGCTATGCACAGACGCATTTGATAGACATCCGTGGCACCCAATAAACGGATCTGGGCATTTTTTTCAAATACGAGAAAATGAACGTTTGGTTCCCAGACCACGTCTCTTTGAGAAGTGGTGGCGCTAGCCAGGCTATTTGGAAGCATCAATTTAATTTAATTCTGAATCTTTACAAACATACATTTGAAGTACTGTCATTTGTGATAGTTGTCTGGCTTACATTCACAATATAGGCCTATTGTTTGAAATCACTAGACATAATACCATGCACCTCTTATTTAAAATGTAGCCTAGGCTATGGCTTGTGTGGTCAATAAGTGACAGGCTACGAGTTAGGAGGTGAATTAGCAGTGTGTAGACTATGTTTGGATTATCTTGCATGAATGTTTCCAGAGGGATTGTTGTTTCACCATAACACTAACATTTTTCTATCTTTTTTCTTTCCCCTCTATTTCTTGGCCTTGCCTTGTGCTGCCACAGCCGCCATGGCTTTTTGCACTGTCTCTTCGTCTCCCAGGAACTGCATGGGCTTGACAGGCTTCAGGTTCTTGTCCAGCTCATACAGGATGGGGATCCCAGTGGGTAAGTTCAGCTCCATGATGTCTTCATCTGACATCCCTATAAAAAAGGCAGAATACAGATGCAAATTCACAGTCATACATACAGACTGTAATTAGTGTGATAAATCATGTTACGTGTTACTCTTTTTAGTGTCTAGTTTTCACTGATATCGAATAAAAATAAGTGTTCAGTAACTTAATCCTATTCAGATGGGGTGAGAAAACCTGATTGTCCATGTAGGCCTAATTTTAGATTACAACTATACCAGTTGGTGCAATGACAAACTTGTTCAGGATACTTACCCTCCAAGTGTTTGACAATGCCCCTCAGACTGTTGCCATGAGCAGCAATCAGCACCCTTTTGCCCTCTTTGATTTGTGGGACAATTTCTTCATTCCAGAATGGCAGGGCCCTCGCAATTGTGTCCTTCAGGCTCTCACAGGAAGGTAGCTGGTCATCTGTTAGGTCAGCGTAACGACGGTCCTACAAAAACAGAGTTCATGAACATTCTGTATTAAGGTAAATAACAGGGTCCCAAGACAGATTTCATTTAAACATCTTCAACACAAAATGTGTTGTAACATATGTTGTAACATAATTATGAGGCTTGCATGAAACCAATTCATATAGATGGAATAACTTTAGCAGTAGAGTTGTAATGCCCTCTTCCATGTGGTTCACCTTGCTGATGTTGGTGTAGAAGTCATGATTCGCATCCATGGGTGGAGGGGGAATGTCAAATGAACGTCTCCAGATCTTCACTTGGGCCTCACCATGCTTAGCAGCTGTCTCAGCTTTGTTTAACCCAGTTAGACCACCATAGTGTCGTTCATTCAGGCGCCAGGTCCGGTGCACTGGTAGCCACATCTGGTCAATCTGTTCCAGAACCAACCACAGGGTTCTAATTGCCCGCTTCAGAACTGAAGTGTAGCATATGTCAAATTCATAGCCGGACTCTATGGACATAGAGGATGAAAGGAATTTCAGAGGTTACAAATCAACCTGCAGAACTAGGCCTATGATGCCCTCATATTAATGACAGACTATGGGTGTGTCACTAGGAATGTTGAAGACAGATCTGCTCTTGCCAAGTAATCTAACAAATCTTAAGCCTATCTTCGCAAAACAGTGTGTTTCTTATGCCTACGTTGCAACAACACATTTTACATAAACATTTTCTCATCATGACATAATTGAACCGCTTAAGAGGCATACCGCAGTCGTTGTAGCCTACACAGCTACCTGGTTCTTGCGTAACTACATTCTCATCCAGGCTGAGGTGTGCTTAATCCAAAGCCAAATGGATCATGGATGCAATTTTTAGGGACCATCACCTTTCAAGGCGAGACCACCTCGCTGGGCCTCCTGGACTCCCGTGTCACTTAAGTCGGCATCAAACCAGCCGCAGAAGCGGTTTTCCTGGTTCCAGCAGCTCTCACCATGACGAATTAACACCAGCTTGTAAGCGGCCATCCTTGAAGGTTTTCTTGCTTCGCAGTATTTCCGGCAACTGAAGAACACGGCGTTCCTCTTGAAATGTGTCGAAAATATGCGCGACAGCTCAGTGCGACACAGTCTGGCCACCCGTGGATCAGGTTATGATGCTGACGGGTTTGGTATCCACAGGGATGTCCGACCGCACGGTCGCAGATGTGCCCGTTCGCAATGTCTGTTATGTCGCGAGACAGCGCTTCCTGACCATCTAAACCAATCAGGATTCTAACACATGAACCAGCCAATGCTTATTTCCGCACATCAGCAGGGCGATCGCCATATGACCTTCGGTGACAAGGTGGATTGTCACCCAATGGCCAACATTGTGTATTCAAATATTTGTATCTTTCGATTTATGCACTTTTTTCTGTGAATGGGCCTAGGCCACTGCGTTTTTTGTTGCCCTATTATATTTGTGCTCTGCACACTATGAGTAGAGCACACGCGCGGCACGCGCACACACGTAGGCACACACAGACAAACACTAGAGCAGTAACAACAGTTTTATTAAGAGGTTAGAAAATTTGCAGACTAAGACTCTTTAAATCCTTAATTTTTAACCCATAGTCTCTGTTTACAGCCAACAACTGTTCAGCCAGACATAAGTTGTTTCATCAGTTCTTGTTTTGGGTGTTGTAGGTAAGATTAAATGTTTTGACGTCGTCTAGCTGTTTTCTTCTTCTGTCTAAATCCTTTGAGTTGCTCTCTGAAGTCCCGATGACGCATTGGCACATACCCCTTCGGCTCACAAAAGTCCTATTGAATACAAAACAACCGGTCACACTGCGGGTGCAGGTCAAACCATGTTGGGAAAATGAAATGACACAAAATTGATGAAAGACAAAACAAGTCAATTAAGTTGTGTGGTTATTCATGCTGTCATACCGGAAAGCATGAGAAGAACTGTTTGTAGCCTCCACGTAAGAGATACACCTCAGGATGGTAGAGATGAGGATATACACATGAGTGTAGATTCCGGTCCAGTTTTCTCAAGTATTTACATCTAAGGCACAAGACACTTGTGTATTACTATGACAGTTTTCCCATAGCCATGTTTTCAAATATACATCTGAAATCTCTAAAACCATTGAAGACATCTCTGAGGCACTGCATGCAGTAATAAGAGAAAATGATGTTCTCACAGCCGTGGTCCCCTCTCTGAAGACAATTCACAGTGAAATATCAAAAGCTTCCTTGGTGACTTGCTCTGCAAAGGTGATAGAGGTCCTGGGCCTGTCTCTGGAGAGCTGGAGTTCTGTTCCTCTGCCGGACAGCAGAACTGACCAAGGGTGAGGCCATGATGAAAAGCCTTCTGGACCTGAGCTTCTGTGTGGAGGTTCACCGCACCCTACCAAACAGCCATGGGGATTTGGGATATACATGAAAAAATAAGCCAACATAGAGTTACTCTTTGTAATGACTCAAAATGCAATGGAAATGCATAATTGTTGCCACTATTTTAAACTGTTAACACTCAGCAGATCCTTATAAGACACACTTTCATACTCTCTATGTACCATATGGCACTACTGAACAACATATATGGTCTCTACATGTTATAGCTTAAATGACTTAACAAAATATGTACCTGTCTCTCAATGTCTTTCAAGTGCAATACAGTAATTCTACCTTAATGTGACCTCCTAGATATTCATAAGGGTAGCGGCAATCAATGATGAGGAAATCCTCCACTGTTGACTCGAACTCCCCATTCAATAGTGAAGCCACCTAGTGGACAGGAAGATGAGATGGGTTGCAAAAATAAATACTGCACTAAATCATTGCATTTTAGAAAGAATTTACTTGTACTATTTAAAATGATATATATTTGTATTTCTTTTTAGGTGACTAGTGTAATCCTCTTTTTAAAGTTTCCATAGTGTCTGTCTAAATGAATAATCAAGACATTCTGAAGGAATAGTCAAGATATTTTGAGCAAATCCTTCTTTTTCAGAGTTCAGTATCTGTACTGATGAATCAAGTGCAATTTCATCTTAAATATCCCAATGGAGAAAAACAAATAGCTTTATTAATGATGTTTTTATGTGATTAAAAAAATTGAGGTAGGCTATGAATTCTAAAGCCGAAACACTTATTTTTTGCAAGAGCTAATGCGTGAGAGTGTGGTTTTCAACTTTGTTTTCACAGGCTATGAATTAAAGCATGTTTTTGTGCTCACCAAAATGCTAGCTTGTAAACCTTGATTATTACACATTGTATTATATTACCCATAGCACTATGTAACTATTCTGTAAAAACATTGTAGCCAAACACACTGTATAACCAAAAGTTACAACAGCGACTTGGTTTGGGCTTAGAGGAAGCATAAGGCACAGGGTTATGGGTATATGTATAATGTTACACTGCACTTCGTAGTGTTTTTACCATTCAAATGATAATCTACACTGTATAGGAGATCAATTCTTACTGTATTGGCTGATACACAATGAAGATCTTGATCCACTTCTTCAATGGGAAGAACATGCATCTGAGAAAAGACATACAGACAGTATATACACACAATCATAGTTTTTACTGAATCTTTGTCAGGAAACAGATTATATCACATTTCCTGAATACCAATAAACTACTTGACATGAATCCAATACAAGACCATTTGGAACTTGACCCACTTGACCTACCTTGCTAAAGTCTCCTATAAGGTGGTTTCCTATCAGTGATTCTAGAATCTGACTCCGGTTGGGATGGTGTTTGGACCTGACTCGGCCCAAGGAGAGCAATGCCTGCAGAGTTCAAATGAAATGTTATCACAACCCGGGGCTCATGGACAGAGAGAACAGAGTAACTTGGCCCATAAGGAGCACCTTTAACTTCAGCTAATCAGTTAAAGTAATGTTACCATGTCATTCGCTGGCTCCGCTGTGCCTTCCTCCTCTTGGGAGAGTGTGACCTCTGCTGGTGAAGTTTCGTGCTGCTCCTTGGCCAAAGTACTGACCTCTTGATTCACTGTTTTTGGAAAACGTGATGACAGCTTCACACGCACTCTCTTCTATTTGGATTGTGCAAAGGGATTCATTCATTAGTTGTGACACATTTGTTGTCTTTGATGCCATCGACTTTGGTCAATGTGAAAAGTTTAAGGTTGTTTATTATAGAATTTTAAGTCACTTATGCTTACCAGTTTCGGAGCTGAGTATTCAGGTGAAAACCTACAAGAGAGAAAGCAATGTATACTAAAACATTGTGGTCATGCTGTGGAATGCCCTTTGATTTTCACTAACTCATGTTCTTACCTCTCTCTGCTTTCAATATCTTTGGTGGAGTTCCTCACTGGAAATAAGAAGGCTTTTAGAAATTCACTGATTAATTACAAGATAAGATAAGCAACTGTGTTTGAAAAGGGCACAGAGGATATTTTAATAACATCTAGCATTGTGTCATATAGCGATACATTCAAATTAATTCTTAGTATGAACTGTCAGTGACTGTGTTAACATGGACGTAGGTATCCCGGTTATGAGGTGTTTCCCAGTTTTGCTCATATTTGGAATATGCCGTTACATGAAGAGAAACCTGTTTATTAATATCAATAGTATGCCAACAATTAAGTCCTATGCATATAGGTAGCCAGCCACTGTCCGGAATAAGGTGAAGCCTATAGGCCTACACGGCACAGAAACCCGGTTTATTTTGGCATACTCCAGCTAGCATAAACCAGATTTATCAATACCAGGCTCAATAAGGGCTTATCTGGGGTTCTGAAATTGGGGGTTAACACAAAACTAGGATACTTCAAAATCCTAGGATACTGACGTGCATGTAAACGCAGTCAGTGAAAGCAATGGGCGGATTGTGTTGCTTTAATTTTTGGATTTGCCAGATTTATCTCACTATAACCTTGTTGACAAGGAAATGCACCCTTTTGCAACACAGTGTCAGATAAAAAACATGCATGGATATTTTTGCTTCTTCACAGCAAGTTTGCTCTTGGTTGTGCTCTCTTGGTTTTGCTTCTGCACAGCAAGTTTGCTCTTGGTTGTGCTCTCTTGGTTTTGGTTCAATATGTAATCTCCTTTGTTGTCATGTTACCAGTGCTACCCTGACAATATCACTGCAAATCTGACTGATACTGAGTTTGATGCTGATTTTTTTTTTTTTTTTTTTTTAAGTATATTTTTTGGGGGCTTTTTATGCCTTTAATGTGATAGGACATTTGAGAATGACAGGAAGTGAGTGGGAGAGAGAGTTGGGGTGGTATCCGGAAAGGACCACGGGGCGGGAATTGAACCCGGGTCGCCAGTGTACACTGTAGGTGCCCCAGCCAGTTGCGCCACGGCTGGGGCCAGTTTGATGCTGATTACAACATGATGGTTGAACTCCCAGTCAAAATGATGGTAATTTTCATTCAAACACTGGACCACTTTCCTTGTTTTCTTTTGAACCTCCACAGAATATTTATGATCAGAAAAAAATAAAAGAGATGAGATGAACAACATGAATGCAAAGCATGTAGAGCATCGCTTTCCTTTCTGTCCTACATTGAGAAGTAAATAATGTTTGTAAGTCTCAATGTTGTTTTTGACAACAAAAATATCTGGATCCGAAGCTTTGAATGTTTTTTTTACAATATATAAAAATATTTCTGTCAAACCCTAGCCACCCCTTTTTTTGCTGCACTTGTGATGTTTTGAGCTGGGTGCATTATATGCAAAAATGTGGTTTAATCCTAAAACATGCCCAAACCTGTTGGCGTCTCTAACTGAAGCAGTCTTTTGTACGGGGCTCCAGGGGGGGAATGCGAGTCTGGCGTCTGCTGAAGATGTCTCCATGGAATATTCCTGGAAATGACAAATATGACATTTCAGGCTTTAGGTTTGCTAGCCTGTAGTATTTTGGCTATAAATGTCTATCTCTGATTATATAGCTTGGGTCCAAAGTCTAGGCTATAAAATGGCTTTAACAACAATAATGACATAGGTCTATGAAATATAAATTCAAATTATGTATTTGTATTAAATTAATGTATTTGTATGCTAGCAATTAATGCCCTTGTTATACAGTTTTCTGAAGCATATTTTCCTCTTGTCATCATAGCCTCTAATTACATTAGGATGTACAAGCCTAACTTGCAGTCAAAATATGAATCAACTTTTGGTTACAATATTAACAATAAAGTGTAAATTATATGACAACTGGGCAGTTCAACTTACAATAAGGGGGTTTATTTCAAATACTTTACCATGTAGCCTACTGCATTAACAAATTAATTAAATTAAAATGGGCCCATGTCCCTGAATCACATTTTAGTAAGAATTGGCTTGCAATTGAGACTTTTATCAATTATTAGCCTGCAGATCCAAATATACATGTGAATAAGAGGCTTACACCCGCATTGCACAAACTCACGTATCCTGGCAGTGAAGACTGTAGAAAAGTAGAGTCAGATCAGAAACAGGTGAAGAAGAGTATCTCGCAGGTGAAAGGCTTTGGGGAGACATTTCATCATTCCAAGTCTTATATAAGGGGGTGACGTCCATCTGGGAGATGTTTTCTGTTTTCATCAGTCTACAATGTGTGAAGAGTTCACCTCTGTGATCTGATGGAAATCCCTGCTCAAGTCAGAATGTATGCTCTCATGTTGCTACAACAAACATGTGCTTGCCCTCCTCCCACTCCCCTGAGGCGATGTCGACCCGCCTCAAAGACGACTCTAGCCGCGCTGTCAATTTGAATTTCCCAAGAGTGCGTGCCGCACAACTTTAACCACCAGCAATAGTTTCCATTAATCCTGAAAATGCGCAAATTCTAAATGCAAAAAGAAAGACGAGTAATATGTTCTTGTTCTTAGAGTTGGTTCAAGGTGAGGACAGTCTATAGGCTAAGCAATAACAAATGCATGCATTTATAATGTTAAATGTGGGCTATGTCCTCCTAGAATTAGGCTATATTTTGGGCAATACATCACTTAGGCCTAATACAAGCACTGACCTTTCGCATTATTTTGTACTTTGTCGAATTCCGGCAAATGATCGATTTTATTTTAATTTATTTTTAACGTTGTAATGGAAACTAGGCTAATGACGTTACTCATGTCTAAAGTCTAAGTCATCACATCAGCGTAGTATTTTGGGACAAAATATTATATTAATCTCATAGGAATATAGTAGCTTGGGACATAGGCCTAAGTAGTGCGTATAGCCTACTAGTTATTTTTCGGAAGTAGCCAATGCGGGGTTTAGGCTAGCCTTTGCAGATATAGCCATGTCTTTTCATTATTTGACAAACGCCGATATCCAATAGTCCAAACATGGGATAAAAGTGAGAAAAAAAACATTATGCCTATGCAATGCATGCTGAATATAGGGCAATGATTATGCTAATGATACTAATGTAGGCTAATAATAACAATAATAATGTTATCCTTGCATATCATAGGGGGAAACATAATATAGCCTATAGGCCCTATAGGGATTGTCGAGGAGGAACATCAAATTGAGATAAGTGTAGGCCAGTTAGGCTGGCCTACAGGCTTTGAGAGCCAGCTGCATTTGTCACCTCAGACTAGCCTCCTTGATGAAGCGTTTCACCGATTTCGTGCCAGTTCTTGACTCAAGACCAAGGCGCTGTTGGCTTGAGTTGAGCTTTAACAAGCCCAATTTTAGGTGCTTTTGAGCTACAACCAATCAACCACAAACACTGAAACGACAAAGCAGAGTGATCAATAACCAGAGTGATCAATACCCTTGAATTCTGACTTCAGAGACGTGGCATTGTCAACATCTCAAATAATAGCTCGGCAGGATTTGCAAACTATCAAAAATTAATCCAATCCCTGTTTCAGGGGGAAACGATGAACGATGGCACAGAAGTGTTGTGCTGTATCACGTATATGGAGTGGGCGTTACGAGAACAGCCAATCAAAACATATATATTGGACGCTTATTCGGGTAACAAAGCTGATTGGTCTAATCAGTAGGCAATCATTTCAAGTTTCCGGAAGCTGACTGTCAGGTGACTTGTTTGGGGAAGATTTGTGCTCTTATACATAAAGAAGCATCATTGTGGTGTTACAGAAATCGCTGGACTGCTTTCCCCTTTTCCCTGCCATTCTATTTTTCTTCCCTGCGCTGGAATGGACGAGACTAGCCCACTGGTGTCCCCTTTACGGGATTCAACTGATTTTAGCTATTGTCCCACTGAGCCTACGAGTCCCCGAGGCGGATTTGGAGGAACACCGGGCTCCGTCGTGCGCATTCCGGCAGGGAGTCCTGGAAGAAGCCGTGAACGGCAGCCACTTTTGGATCGAGACCGAGGAGGGTCTCCACGGGATCCACACAGAAATGAATTCCCCGAAGATCCAGAATTTCGGGAGATTATTAGGAAAGCAGAGCGTGCTATTGAGGAGGGAATCTACCCGGAGCGCATCTATCAAGGATCCAGTGGGAGTTACTTCGTAAAAGATTCGCATGGGGTAAGACATTTCAGAGAAAGAAACACTTTCGTTATTATAATCCTGATGTTTCGTATGGCTTGATAGTCCAGTTATCGCTGATGTCCGTGGCGCAACACCGTGTTTGTCAACCAGCTGCCTATGCTGCTAACAAGAGGACGTTAGCTAGGGAAGTTTTAAGCAAGTCACATGAAGTTAGCCTTTTTTTTGTGCTCACCATAACTGGATCAATACTCAACCAGAACAGTATGTAAACATCCAAATTAACGTTTTGTTTCGAAATATTATTATATTGTTGTAATTTGTCTATCCCCGCTTTAAATGCAGTAAGCTAGCAGATGTGTCATCGCAGGAAAAAAGTCAAATTTTAACGTTAGCGGCATCAATTACTGAACGAACGTTGGCCATCCTTCAAATTGCTTTTAATATGTAACTGGCAGGTCAAATGATTTCAACTAATGCGAGTGTAGGCAGGTTAGATAACGTTACAGAAATGAAACCTTGGGTGGTTTGTTTCTTAGGGACTCAACGACCCAGAGATTTTTTTGTATTGTCATGTTAAGATAAACACTGATGCTATGTAGCCCACTTTTCCTGTGAAACATCACGGAAGGAGCGGCAGCAGGTCGTCTGTGATAGATCAAGTGACGGTAACGCCTTTTCATTCCGACATGTGTGTGTTTTGGTGCAGTATCTCTGACCCAGAGTTTGACCTTTGCCATGAGTTGGCTGAAATTCACTGGCTATGGTGGATGAACAGTCAATGTGTCTAGGACGCGCTTGTGTGAACCGCAAGGTGAAATGACTAGTTAATGTAGGGCTACAGTTTTAAAAGCTGTCCCATGATAGTAAAGTTGGTATGAGTAACTGAACATGAGTGTGTCTGTGTGCGTCTTAATTAAGCAACAGCATACTGCCACACTCAGGATAGTCACCCACACAGTAATATGACATGGTCATGTGTCCACTCAGTGTTGTAATGGCAGCTTTAAGAAGTGGCTGAACTATGAAACCAGGCCAGAGCTGCTAAACTTGGGTAGAATATAAAATGTGCTGCATCAAGTGGCTGTGTAGTTCGTAGAATGTTTCATTTACAGCCCCCCCAACATAACAGATGCACACAGTTCTTCTGTAAACAGATTTGCCCCTTGCCCATATGTTTTTGAAATGTGCATCCACTGTTTTTATGCAAGATTGCGTCAACAGTTGTAATCATGGTCACATCTTTAAAATGCTTTTCGTATATATTTACATTCTTCCATTATGCTGAAGGATTTGGCAATATGTCCTACTTAGACTCTTAAAAGCTGTCATCTTCAAAAAAAGCTCTACCTTATCCACCCCCCTCCACCCCATGCAGAAAATCATTGGAGTGTTCAAGCCTAAGAATGAGGAACCGTATGGCCAGCTGAACCCCAAATGGACCAAATGGCTGCAGAAGCTCTGCTGTCCTTGCTGCTTTGGCCGAGACTGTCTGGTGCTCAACCAGGGCTACCTCTCAGAGGCAGGAGCCAGTCTGGTGGACCAGAAACTGGAGCTCAACATCGTGCCACGGACCAAAGTAAGTTGTGCAGGGATGTGAGAGGGTAACATGAGCATCAAAGGTTTAGATGTGGTAAACTCAGCTCATTCAAAGGTAGCTATTTGTGGACCGCAGGATGGGTGCTTTGATGGAATGTGATTTATTTTGACAAATAAGGATTAAATACCTGCTCAGGGCAGCGGGTTCTGCCCAAAAATCATCCAGCTAAAATTTAATTATGAAGCTGGCAGGCAAGCTTGTTTGTCAGGGTAGCGTACTGTTTATGATTCAATTAAGCTGCCTTGTGTTTGCGTTTGTAAATGCTTTGGCTTGTTGTTTGTATGCAATATCAATAAATGCGGTGTGAAGGGACATCTTTTGCATATTTATTTTATCGGCTGGTCGGGGATCTCCCTCACTTGTTTCTTGCAACCTCTGGAGCACAAGTGGAGCTCTCAAATATAAACAGTTTATTGCATCAAAGCAAAGGTCACACTGCACACTGTAAGATCAACATGCATTCACTGGCAGACAGTCAGTCATTAGATTAGAATCTCTGTCCTGTAGTGTGTAGTGTTGTATGGATGCTTAAACCACATGACTTCAATTAACATGCATTTACAACAGTTCAATTAGTTTCAGGCTGCATGGTTGCTAGCCCCCTGGATTCATGATTTTCCTGAACCAACAGATTACTTCGGTTACTTTACAGAAAGACCTCAAATCTAAAATGGTCAGTATCACTTTTCTTCTCCTCTAGGTTGTCTACTTGGCGAGTGAAACGTTCAATTATAATGCCATAGACAGAGTGAAGTCTCGAGGAAAGCGCCTGGCTCTTGAGAAAGTTCCCAAAGTGGGACAACGCTTCCACCGCATTGGCTTGCCTCCAAAGGTAGGCACCATTGGATTGAGATTAACCACATGTCATGTTGCCTTTATTGTCAGCTGATGTTTGAATGACTGTGGGGAACCACTTCATGGCACCCAAGACTTAGTTTCTTTAGTCCTTTACTTTAGCTTGTTATTATACACTACACTGTACACAAATGCATGGAGAAAAGTTTGAAATTGAGCTATGTGTATATATTTCTTATGTGTATATATTTCTGTGATTTATATTTACACAGTACATCAGAAATTAATTCTGCACCTCGGGAAAGTTTGACAGCATTTTTCCTTTAAAAAAAGTCGATATGGCCATACTGTAGAATTGTGGTTTTAGAAGTGAAACCTTGTCTGTAAAAAAACAGAACTAATTCCACAGAGGGATATCAGATGGTCAGAATGAGCAGCCAGTTAATGGAGATTAGAGAGGCACGAATGCCCTTCATGGTTTCATTTTTGATTTGCATAACATGTGAAGGGAAAAGAATCAACATTGGAATTTTGCATTGACAAAGCATTGAGGGAGATTACTTTAGTAAGTATCATTTGCTCACAGTCACATGGTGTATGATGGACTTCCTCAGAGCTCATCTTTGACTGTAGTTCAAGCTCCAACAATGCTCCTTTTGAAAGTGTATTTTAGGGCTTTTTGCCTTTATTCAGATAGCACAGTGAAGAGTGACTGGGAGCGAGTGGGATGGGAAATGATCGTGGGTCGGATTTGAGCCCAGGTCCCCTTTGGCACGTGCACCCTAATGGTACGTTCAGACTAGGCGTATTTTTCTCAGCTGGCATCCATTTTACATTGTTATCCTATGGAGTAGCAGCCTGGAAATACCCAATCTCATTCACAAAGTGAGTAGAGTCGAGGAACTCTCGATTGGGAAATGTTTGCAACACTTGCATCACAACGGGCACTAACTTTGGTAAGGCTGGACCAATTATTTCAATCACATTGATCAGAGAGTCCTAACGTTACTTCTTACTTCACCTAAACTTACACAATAAACAGCACCAACAGTCAGGAAACAATGTATGTGGGTCTACCTTTGCTGTAAATAAATTTCTGCATTTTTCCAACTGCATTTTTTGATGTTTGCAGGTGTTGCTGCTTCTGTTTATCACAATAAGTTTTGGTTTTGTCTTCCCCTTTCGTCGATAATGGGCCTGACCTTTTTTGTTGTCTGAGGGAAACGGTTATGAACTATGGTGTTCCAGACTAGATCTCCCTGAAAGAAGATCTAGGTGGGCTGGGCCAGGCTAATGGAGTAGACGTTGTTTTAAAAAAAAGTCCTCGGCTTCTTTTAAAACGCGATCGTGGGCGTCTTTTTCTGCAACTCAGAGCTGTTTTTAAAGTTGAGAAATGTTCAACTTCTAGCGGATAAACGCCCTAAGTCAAGCTGTTTTTTGACAGCTGACCAATCACAAGTGAATAACAGAGACCTGTGGTTAAGGCGCTTCCGGCTGCTTTTTGGAACAAAAACGATGGAAAGATTGTTTTAAAACTGAAAAAGCGGTCTGCACAACGTCTCTTGTCCGAAAAACATGCCAAGTCTGAACGTACCCTAATGTGGTACGGATGGTACAAGCATGTGCGTCACAGTTCCTCCCAGCAAAGAACTAGATAACAGTGTGTGGGCCTCTGGTATGAAATGAAGACTGTGTCTTCACCTTGTCCCTCTTGTGCAGGTTGGCTCTTTCCAGCTCTTCGTGGATGGATATAAGGATGCCGATTTTTGGTTGCGGCGCTTTGAGGCCGAGCCTCTGCCAGAGAACACCAACCGTCAACTGCAGCTCCAGTTTGAGCGACTGGTGGTTCTCGATTACATCATCAGAAACACGGGTAATTAAGGCAATAATGTGGACATTAGTGTAGATTTGAGAATGGGGATTTGCTCTCTTGATTCAGCTGCTGTGTTTTTTAACAGATAGAGGAAATGACAACTGGCTGATAAAATATGATTGTCCCATGGACACCTCAGGCAACCGGGTAAGACTAACACTTTAATGCTGTTTCTTTTTCTCTTATTTCAGTAGTGGGGACTCTTACTTCCGTCTTGCGTGTGTTTCCGTTCTTGTATTTCACAAAGGTTCTCCTAATATTTTAACCTCTTATATTGTTACAGGAAACTGATTGGGTCGTAGTGAAGGATCCAATTATTAAGTTGGCAGCCATAGACAATGGCCTTGCTTTCCCTTTGAAACATCCGGACTCCTGGAGAGCTTGTAAGCTAAACACTGTATTTCAGCCCTTATTCACCAGTGTACTATGTCAACATAGCATTTCTCCTCACATATTAAAGCATTTATCTTTTACTAATACAAGTGAACTGGGACTTACACTGGTGTTAATTTTTATTTTTATTTTAACCACAGATCCATTTTACTGGGCATGGTTGGCTCAGGCTAAAGTGCCTTTCTCTCAAGAAATTAGAGACCTCGTTCTGCCTAAACTGTCTGACCCAAACTTCATCAAGGACCTGGAAGAGGATCTATACGAGCTATTTAAGGTGAACGTTGAAATGAAATATCAATCCAACATTTAAGTATGTATTCAAATGTGTTTTTATTTAATAATATTTTTTGTTTTGCCTCTTCAGAAAGATCCCGGTTTTGACCGAGGACAGTTCCATAAGCAAGTATCTGTTATGAGAGGCCAGGTGAGTGTAAAAAGCAGAGCCAGACTTTGAATGTACATCAGCATCTGCCATCCATGTGGACTAGTCTGACCATTGCTACTCTTGGATTGGTGCAGATTCTCAACCTGACCCAAGCTCTGAAGGATGCGAAGACTCCTCTGCAGCTGGTCCAGATGCCTCCGGTGATCGTGGAGACGGCCCGAGCCCCGCAGCGTGCAAACAGTGAGTCCTACACGCAGAGTTTCCAGAGCAGGCGGCCGTTCTTCACCTGGTGGTGAAGGCCGTGTGGTGAGTGTGGGCAAGGACGTGCGCCAACGCCATATACCTCTGCTAGCACCTTCTCTTGCCACGCCAGGGAAGACTGGACAGATTGGACAGCGGAGTGATGAAGCGAGGTGGTGGAGAGGGGGAGGAAGAGTGAGAGAATGGAGTGAGAGAAAGGTGGCCTGTTTTCTGTCTCTCGCTTTTGTTCTGTTTCTTCCTTTGTTTTTGTCTGGCCATCCTGCTGTAAGGAAGTTTTGCCTTGGAAAAAAAAAAAGAGATTAATTTAACAGTCAGACTGTCGGTCATCTTTGGACTAATCCATACTAAACCTCTCGAGACTGGCATCTGGAGAAACGCAACAGCGAAGGACGTTGATTCTTGTTGTACTCAGACAAGGTGAAATGGACCCGCATGATTCCTGTGACTTGTTAGTGCTTTATTGATCACTGTATATGTGGAGGTTGATCTGCTGCATTTATTTCCACGCCATCTGTCTGAATAGATGCATGCTCATCAAGATGGGTCTCCGTAGTTACCTTGGCCTGGTTGTCAAAGATGGGTCTCCTTAGTTACCATGGCCTGGTTGTCAAATGGAAAACGGGGTTCTTGGGATACTGCTGATGTGCACACTCGCTCTGTCTTCATGTTCTCTCTTTTCTACTCACATTACACATCTGATTAGGAAGGAACAGACTTATGGTAAAGACTGCTGACTGCAGGAGGAAATACAGACTTGCCCCAAATGGTTTTCTATTGTAGGGTACTTATCTATTTCAAAGGAGATGATGTACTGTTATGGAAGGGCCTTCTGGTAGATTGGTTGTCCCCTTATTTTTTTAATACAAACTGTATTTGCCGTCACCTGAAACTGACCCACATTGTGACAACACACTGTATAATTTGTATGTAATGTATTTAATGTAAAATTATATGACTATAACAAACAGTACTTGATCACTGGCTTTTTTCCCCCCATATAATCACTTGCATTAGTAGTATTTCATGAGGTCCAGTACCTAATCATTTATGTATTTTTGCATGCATTACATATTGCTTAGTGTGAGGGGCTAAAAAGACATCACACCTTAATTTATTTGGTGGGCAAAGTGCAAAGTCTCAGCAAGTTGTTGTGCATGAAATAAAGTGGTCATGTGGCATATGGGAGCATTGAGCTGACTGTGTTTGTCTTGCCCATGATAATAACTAGGCAAAATGCATGTGTGGTAGTTTAAAATAGCTTTAGTTAGACTTTGCACTTTGCCCATCATTGAAATTATGGCCCCCAGTCATGTGGGTGATGTGATCCTATGGACACTGCACATTCATACGTCTTCAGAGCACAGAGCTCCTCACCCACTCACCATACTGAGAAACTCTCAACTGACACACCAGCAAGAGTTTCACAAAACTTAAACAAGTCGTGTGTGTATGTGTGTTTCAAGTTTAATAGATCAGTTTCAGTATTGAATTGAAGTAAAACTTAGCTAGGCCACATTGGCACCCAAAAATGTAAGTTATATGGTGAGGAATGAGGCGAAGTAGTGTGTCTCAGTTCAAGTAAACAGAAAGTCTATCCTGTTCCTCCAGTCGCCAGTGCCTACATTACTATCATTAATATTAGCTTGGCTATTGTAAGGGTACAGTAGTGTGGGTTGAGGCTGATGGAGAATGGGCTACACGGATTGTCCCAGTTTGTAGTGTATCCAATCCCATCTCAGTGTCGGATCCTGTGAAGGTGCCGCTGGGGATCCTTCTCTCTTGCGCCAAAACGGTTGGAGATCTCGACCATCTCCGTGTCCCTCAGTGCAATGGCCGGCCCCTCAG
The DNA here is from genome assembly GCF_017589495.1 of Alosa alosa. NCBI lineage: Eukaryota > Metazoa > Chordata > Actinopteri > Clupeiformes > Clupeidae > Alosa > Alosa alosa. Next base: position 35,074,061 of record NC_063195.1, on the reverse strand, counting down.
TGCTGCTTGCCGGCTCTAATACTCCACCGAATCCCACCTCAGCGTCTACATCTAGAACATCCTCAGGCTGTCTCTTTGATGCATCCCCGCTCCTGGAAGCAAATTAATAAAAAGGAACCAAAGTGACCATGGATAAACATGATCTTTTAATACATCAAATAATAGTTTATAGACTAGTCATGTGAGGTGAGGTGAAACTGTTCTGAACAGAGATGCCTTTCATAGCTCAAATGACCAGGAGAAACAATTGAGAAAACTGAACAGTGTTACTTTTACAATACATTTTATAAAAAGGTCAAGTAACAGGCAGAACATCTCTCTAACCTGTGTTGTATTGATGAAGGTCTAGTCCTTCTGTTTCCATCCCGGTGACCCTCTGCTCTTATGCCACTTTTGGTGCGTGCACGGACCCTGAGCCCGACCAGGGCCTGAGCTAAACCAATTTCCACCTCTGCCCGCACATCCTCCTCTTCCATGTCTCCTGTGTCCGTTCCGCGGTCTCCTCGCCACACCATCCTGGCCCGCTGCTCAGCGTCCTGTTCTCCTGCAGCCTGAAACAGGCGACGCAGCTGCCGCAGGTTCACTCCATGGAAGATGTCGTGCGTGCCCGTTTTCCGGATCTGACGCCCCGTGGGATTCCAGCATGGGACATGAGATGGTCCTGGTAGGACAGAGGGAGAAGCCAGGTCCTCCATAATGCCCGCTGCTCACACAGTCAAAGGTTATTGTGGTAGTGTAAGCAACGGCGGTGGATCAGACTGCAAGAAAGGCTTCACTGGGTAAAAAATAAATGACAGAAGCCTTGACTGGTGAGATGGCATTATCACTGAACAAAACAGTTATAATTACAGATACATTGTGTATTTTGGTTTAAAAAGGTGGAAAAAACAGACCTACGCATTCTACTATATATATATATATATATATATATTCACTCATCTATTGTTTTATGTTTGTTTGGAAAATATCCTGTTAGATATCTCATAACACATTTTCAAGTAATTAAATTTATGGACTTCTTTAGTTGCTATAAAGTCTCAATATTAAAACGAATAAATGCTAAAAATGCAAATTTTCTAAACGCCATTTTACACTATAACAGGGTGGGCGTAGTGAAATGTTTCGCAAGAGAACTTAACCTACCAAAAAAGGAGAGACAGGCAGCCCAATTAATTAAACGGTTTGTTTGTTTTACATTTTACTCAGACATCTCATGAGAATGGCATGCTATTTCGTAGACAATCAAGGACGTTTTTGTAGAACTGACAATGACACACTGACACATCTTTAGATAGATTAGGGTTAATCTACTTGGCCTAATGCACAGTAGAGCAGGCCTGTATCAGACTCTCAGAGCCATAGCGCATACAATGACGCAGGCAAACTACGTCACTGTTTTTTTTCGGTGCGCTTTTTTTGTTGTTGCTCTTTTGCGACATAGGCTACAGAGAAACATTGTTTCAGTTTAGTGGTTTAGGACTAGAACAAAGTAAATGCTATCGTACTGCGGTGTAGCCTTGTACAAACGCAGGCTATTAAGTCTACGATCGCTTTTTCGAATGTAGCCTACAAAGCTAGGCTAGCCTGCAGAAACAGCTCAGTGCTAAGAGAACGGAACGTAAAGTAACAGGCTACTCACGTATTGCCATTCCATGAATCTAGCATCAAGTTTTGTATTAATACGTCGGTGACCAATTTTATCCACCATTGCAACATCGCCTGCTATCTATTCGGACAACCACAAGTACACATTCTACTAAAAATGTTAGTGACACATTCAGCAAACGGGATAGGCTTTATAGCACCAATGGGTGCTCCGCCCACTATAACGAGTGAACAGTTTGGGCCAATTACAGTGTGCGAAAGGCAACGTCCTTGCAACACAACCATGGGGTGAAGTTTGCTTAGTGGCCCAAGGTGTAATCTTGAATTGACGTCAATGAGATGACATGGGGCTATTCTTCATCCAGAAGAACATGCAAATTCTGGACATAGATAGATAGATACTTTATTCATTCCAAAGGAAATTGTAGGCATCCAACAGTTTATACAACCATAGCACAACAAATACACTATGGCTACATAAAAATCACTCAAAGAAATGCCAAATTTAATAAGCATGTGCAGTAATTAATGGTCTTGTCTGACCAAGTGATAGGGTTCTCAAGTTTTGAGCTCAGCTTGGAGTGAGATTTGGGGGGGACTCACTCCCTAAAATGTTTCGCTTGCACTCCCTAAAATGTTTCGCTTGTGTGTAGAATTGAATAAAGTAAGTGCATTACTAAGATGAGTGCACCATTTACTAAAATAAGTGCGTAAAACTTGCGCACTATGTAGCAAAAGCAAAAGGTGCGCACACATGGGCGGATTATCAGATGTGAAGTGAGCCCCAAGGCACAGCTGTGCACAGATGTGAAATGGGCCCCCACTTCAAAAGGTTGGTAACTCAGCTTAGTTAGGTCTGAGTCTGGGGGCATGCTCCCCTAGAAGATTGGTTTTTTTTTTTAAATAACCCCTTAAATAACAACTTCTGGTGAATTTGCATTGTACACATCCTATATCTTGTTTTTGTTTATTTTCCATGACAGTCTGGATTTGTACCCATCTAGCATAGCTTATGTCTCTTATGTCAGCCTTTATATCAAGGGGGAACCATTTGTGTTTTTATGTCACCAGGAAGCATGTCAGTAGAAATAACTTTTGATATTTAGGTGGGATAGATTGGAATTTTCAAATATAATAATCTTGACGGTGGGATATTCTATGGCTCACCAATATACGAGATATACGTACTGAGTGAGACAAATATTTTATTTATTAGGCTAATTGCTTTTTTCACTTGAGTAGCCTATTGCCACTGAACCAGTGGATCAAGAATGGGCATGCCGAGACCAACTTTTTATTTTTTTTATAAGGACAGCAAGTTAATTGTTTTGGGTTGCTATTACATTATGGTGGTTGGCAGCTCATTGTCTGCAGCAGTCCTGTATCTTTAGAAAAAATATGTGTAGTATACTCGCTCAAATTGAACACTCATTGATAATAAGCTAATTTCATTCATTGTTAACATGGTCCATGGAGGCTCAGACGGGTGTCCCGGGACCTGATGTACACGCCGCTAAAAAGCACAACGAGTGCGAAAGTTGCAGCCGTGACGACAGGGAAAATGCAGGCAGCCACAAGAGTGATAGGTCGTAGCCTATAAAATGAACGTTGCTGATGTCTTGGTTACACAAAGCTACAACGACACTTCATTATGTTTTCTTAATATCCGACAGTTTAGTTTAGTTTATAAATAAGAAAATAATTTTGCCATAAAGTAAGCTAGGCCTACAGCGTTACAAGTGTTCGTAGAAAGGCCTGATTTACACACACTGTTAAAGTGCCATAAGTAGGCTGGTTTACCAAAATAACAGTTGAATTTCTGAAAAAAATAATTTTGGTGCAGTTTTGACATCTTAAACGTGTAACCCCACATAAGCGCACAAACATAACGTGGTTGCAGGGAGGGGATGTCCTATTTTGGAATTTTACCCGGATAAAACGAACACTATTTTTGATGGATGGTGGCTATTTATGGTTTTGATTTTGCTGGTGAGTGGTGTGCTAGTTCTGAACCCTGCGAGATATCCTGTCGTATGCCTGCGCGTCCTCTAATATGCAGATACCTTGACATCCCTAGTAATATTTCTGCGTGAGAAATGCAAGGTGTGGCGTGTGAGCGTGTGAACGTGTTTAATTGCGTGTGTCTCACGCCCATTGCGTGAGACTTGAGAACCCTGCAGCTTACCCTTTGCTTTGGGGTTGTTGGCGATTTGACAGGCATATTTTTCATGCCACTTAAAGACATGTTAATCTCTCAAAGTATGAAAGTCATTCAAAGAAGGAAATCAGTAGAAAATATGTCCTTGCTTTTATTGAAAGGCTGTTTAGATCCTCAGCACGGATCCTATCCTTATCTCATAATTACGAGATGATTATCCATTCCTCCATTCATTCTGCACTCGTGGACGAGCGCCCTCATGTGGAACCACAGACGGAACTGCAACCAGTTCAGAAACCGGAAGTTTACCGAGAGTGGCAGTTCTCCCCTTATTAGACATTCTCTGGTATAACTCGTTACATTTTGACAACACGATCAATGCTGCATTTGTCCAGCAGGAGGCTAGCAGAAACAGCCTGCTTGAATCGTCTCTTTCGGCAATCTGTTGCTGTCCTGTTCTCATCACACGCTCTGAGATATACACGTTGGCCTGAAACATACCCGGAAGGAATCTCAATTGAGGAAGATAGACTTTAGCAGGAAGATATATCGCTATAGCTGAAAATCAGACGGCCAAGTGCCATTTTTGTTACAAGAAGGCTGCTTTACAGTAATACAACTTGGTGAGTAAATCTGCACCATGCACACAGCGTTAATGTACGTTAGAGGTGTTGTTTTTAATCGGTGTGTGTGTGTGTGTGTGTGTGTGTGTGTGTGTGTGTGGCCAACTGTCTGCCTGACGTTTCAATAACAAAACACAACAACAATCAGCAGACGTCAGCTATTTCACTTGAAAAGCCCACATCCAAGACCGATTAAATGGTAATGTGTTTTGTGGTAACGTGAATTGGCAAAATGTTGTTCAGAGCCTAACAGCTTGCTTATTGTAAGAGTAGAGCTAGCCTAGAAACGTGTTATACGTATGATGTTAATATAGGCTAGTGACAAATGGTCAGAAGGGTTTTAGTTTTTGAGATACCCCCTACCTACCGGAGGTAGAACTAAACCCAACAATTTTTTTCCTCATCTCTAAGGTCTCCTATATATGAAATGGATTCTTGGCGAAAAATATTTTACTGCTAAGATTGTTAAATTAACAGATATTGTTATACACCCCAAAACCAAAAAAGGACTAAAATATAGCCTGCCCGTATTGGAGTTAAGGCATATCAATTAGTGCAGATCAATCACACAAGCTCTGAGAACTTTGAAACTTGGCATGTTCATAGTCAAGAAGTTGCTTCACCTACTAGAAAAGACTGGATGTGAATATCTTGATGTATGGAATGAATAGAGACATGTAAACATACACCTAAAATAAGCGGACATGCAAAAAACGAATATCTATGCAGAATGTTTTCATTTACTTTGTAACTGCTGGGATTATCATAGAAACACATATGATGGCTTATGTGAAAGGTGGGGTTGTTCTGAATCCAACAATACCAAATATGTACATATAGTATGACGAATCAGGGTGTTTTGTCACTCAATGTATAAGGTGTCCAAAACGAAAGAAAACGGAACACTGGCAAAACAGTCTCAAGTCTCAGATCACATTATCAGTGGTGAGAAGAATTAGTCCTTTTTTGTTTTTGGGGTGTATAACAATATCTGTTAATTTAACAATCTTAGCAGTAAAATATGTTTAGCCAAGAATCCATTTCATATATGGGAGACCTTAGAGATGAGGAAAAACATTGTTGCGTTTAGTTCTACCTCCGGTAGGGGTATCTCAAAAATGTGGGGCCAGTATATACTTATATAGAAGTGGATTGACATGAAGCCTGTATGGTGCTGTGTTACACATGTCCCTCTCTTTTGCAGTGTGTCCTTCAGTCCTAGGAAAGGATGCAGCCTATCATGGCAGGTGGGCTTCAGGAGTCCCCGCAGGGCCAGGGGGAGAGAGGTGAGCTCTCCCAGCTCTCCTCAAGAGAAGCAACCACTGCAGAGACCTCTGAGCTTGGATGTCCGCGGCCAGTCACCTTTGACCTGCTCAATATGGTGGTCTCCTACAAGAGGATTGCAATCTACCTGGAGCCCATCAAAGACGGTGTGGAGGTGGTGCGTTATGTACTTGGGTGAGGAGTGGTTTTGTGAGTTTTGGATATATGTTCCCAGTTTGGAACATTAAGTGTCTACCTGGCGATGACCCATTATGAAATGCATTATGGTGCAAAAAATCTCTCCAAGTGCTACTTGTGAATCTGTGTGTGTGAATCTCCTGCAGATGGAAGATGCCTCTCTTCTCCTTGCTCTGCTGTGTCATACTCAACATCCTCTTCATCGCTCTCAGTGAAGGTGAGGGCCAGACTTTTCTCCAGACACACTGTGTCTAGTTCAGGTTGCGTGTACAACATGATTACTTATGGGTGGTAGAATGGCAAGTCATATCTAGAGGAGGAAGACATATGTGTTGAGTGTTTTCCGTTTTCTCTTGTTAGTGGCCTGGTTCTCTCTCTGCCTCATGGGTGTGTCCACCCCAGCTGCGCTGGGCTACATTGGGGAGAGATGCCAGGGCATCACCAGTGACACGGACCTACAGAGGAAAAGGCAGCATGCTGTCCAGCGCAGAGACCTGCAGACTGTCCACCTCACCAAGCAGGAAGCCATGCTAGAGGTCAAGGGCCTGTGAGTACCGGTAGTCAATGTGTAGGAGGATGGAATGAATGACTAGAGGCAGACGGATGCAAACTAGTTCTAATCCCAAAGTAGCAGTATTGATTTTCCTTCCAATACGGTGTCTAATATACATGCTCTGTTTTTCTTTGATAAAGGTTGAAGAATCTAGATGACCTTTTGACCCAGGCCTGTGTGTCTGCTGAGTCTGTGTACAAAGTGCTGTACTGGGAGAGCCATTCAGTCTCCTCCATGTGAGTAGAGAATGAGCACCACACTGAAACACACACTGATATGGCCGGGTCAGTTTTTACTGGCAGTGTTGGACACTTACTCATGAGTCATGGTTGATGGACCAATGGTATTTTTTTTATGAAAACAGTACTTAGGCCATCCTTAAAAATATTTTCGTTTGCCGTAACCCGACCGACCCTGTCAATTTAGAACCGACCCAAATATTTATTTTTTTCCCCTTTTAGTCCGACCGACTTGCCGGTTGTAAACTTGCGTTAATACCGACCGATTGTTTTTTTTACTCTAAACAACCAATACAAATGCAATAAAAGAATATTTCTTTTAGTAGGCCCAAGTATTGTGAATATAAATTGCCTACATGCAAACGTGGCTCACTTAAAAAAAAAAACCTGTGGCGTCATCTCTACACCATTGGTTTTACGCATGTCACACTATGGCCTACGCTTCGTTTCATTCACACAAACTGATAACGCTTTTACTTGGCACGAAGTTCTGGAAGAACTGTGGCCAGATCTTTTCTCATCCCTTCTCCCCCTAGTCTAACGGTGACCGTGTCGGAGTATTGAAATTGGTTGTGGTCTATTCAGCATTTCTCAAAATATGGGTCCGCAACATGGAGACTGCTGGTCCGCTGGAGTCGTGGAGTGAAATTAGGCCCGGTGCTTCATCTGATAATTTGCTGCGCCAGTTGATCAAGAAACCGCTGGATCGACGAAAAAAAAGAAAACAAACGTTTCTGCTATCGATGTCATTAAACATGGAGCCCTACAATTAAGTGGTGGTATGAGCATTCATTCAATGCGCCGCTCGTCTCGAGAAACTGAAACTAATCGATAACGTTGGTATCAAAGCTCCGCTTCAACCTGTTGGAAGGCTATTTATTTATTTAACGAAACTTAATAGAACGACGTTGTTTTTTGGAACTTCCTTAGAAACAGAGCAGAGACTGTATAATACACTGTATAGCATTGAGTATTGTATAGTCAAATTTCAATATAACGTGGCCAAGAGCTATTGTAGCCTTCTTTCTGGGTACATGTAGATGAGCCTGATGACCCAAAAGTCTGCCATGACCGGGCCTCAGGTCAAAGAAGTTTGAGAAAGGCTGGTCTATATAACCTGCATCAGAATGAGGTTTGCAATCGTGCGCCTGAAGGCACGGGTTGAAGACCATAGACATAATATACATAGACGCCGCATCGACCGCTACTCCTTACTAGCGCTGACGGGATTTGGAGCCGCCATCTTGGACCGGTCATCCACTCCACTCAGTGTAATCTGTTTGGCCGGTGAGATGAGCTGTCAGCGCACTTAATTAATCATATCTCACTGAATACCGAACAGATTCTCACGCGGTTTTTTTTGCTGCAAAGGTCATACATGTAGCTATGATACAGGACACATGATTTAGCGTATTTTAATATTCATAGTGGGTTTAACAGTAATAGAATATTCTGATATATGATATAAAGTGACCTGACGTCCGATATCAAAACTGGGAACATAATCCATGTTTGACAGCATAGACAAAACTAGTTTGATACAAGTTTAATGAGTTAAATATAGTTCACAGTTGACAGAAAAGTTCCATCAACAGCATTATTCACAGTCCACAGAAAGGTTCCATAAACATTTAAAGTGAGATCAGTGCCATTCAGACTTCTGAGGGGTATTCCAAGTAGGCCTATGTGGTTTAGTGACAAACTTGGGTAAATTGACTCAGAATAAGTTGTAAACCTCCCAGTAGAAAAGCTGTATGATACAGGAAACATGGTTGTGTGTATTTTAATATTCATAGTGGGCTTAACAGTAATAGAATATTCTGATATATGATATATTATAAAGTGATGACGTCCCAATATAAAAACTGGGAACATAACTAATCCACGCTTGACAGCATAGACAAAAACTGGTTTGATACAAGTTTTAATGAGTTAAATTTACAGAAAAAAATCCATTAACATTTTCAGTTCAGTGCCATCAAAAATAAAGTGATGAACAGACATTGGTGTGGCATAAAGGAAATGGAGTAACTGGGTTCAATATCAACAGCATTTGTTAGACAAGTTCCATAAATATTGTAAAGTGCAAGTTTGTAGGTTTGTTTCTGATCCTTAAAAAACAGACATTGGTTTGGCATAGTAAGTGTAACAGTTCATCAATTCAAGACAAAAAGGTGACTTGTCACTTGTACAGTGTCAATGGGTTCATCAACAGCATCTGTTATTTACAGTTCACAGAAAGGTTCCAGCCCCAATGAAGAGATTAAATAAAAAGGAATTAAGAAACATTTTAGAAACTGCTAAGATCAACCCGTTCATTGCAATCAGTAAAGAATCAGGGAGTGTCTTCACAGGCTCAGTAAGACAGAGTTACCGTCATGCAGTTGGTTCTATGATTTTGACAACTGGTGCATGTCATTTTGTATGTTCCCACCTTGCTAAAATTGCTTAGGTACACTTTGTCTGAGAACATAAGTGCTTCAGACAGCAGGTGGGCAAATAAGATGGCATAGTAAACTGGGTAAACTCCATAAAAGAGGACTGAGTCAACCAGACGATGGGAAAATAGGACACAGAGTGGCGAATGCAGGTGATGAAGGTGGAGCTCATAAATCAAACATTCAGTCACAGTGTAGCAGATGCCCTGCAGTACTGCAATGAAGAGCACCTTCCTCAGTTCCAGGGGTGTGAGGAGACCGTTCAGTTCATTCAGTCTTCTTGAATAAGGCAGTTGTTCTGGAGAGATACAAAATAATAAATAAATGAATGAAAAGGAATTTGAGAGGCATCTTATTCTTGTTAGGGTAAATGACATGTGAATAATACAGTGTTGGGCAAGCTACTTCAAAATTTTAGTGAGCTAAACTATTAGTTACTCTGCCATGAATAAAACACTACACAAAACTACAACCCAGTCAAATGTATTAGTAGCCTAACACAAACACAGCAGTAGGCTAGTTCACTACATAGGAAGCTACTTTAAATTGTGCTAATTTCACATGACAAGAAAAGTGTAGCTTGTCTGGCTAAGCTACTTGATAAATAAAGAAGTTGAGCTATTGAAAAGTTACTTTATTCAGGAAATAGTGAGGCTACACACTACACACCAGGCTACACACCTACACACTTAGGCTACAAGTAGCAGCTAGCGATTGCCCAATAGGCTAGTCTATGCCACTTGTGTAAAATTCGCCGGCCAAATCTAGTATGATTTATTTCTACAATAGCCTTCTTGTGTCAGTTGTAATCTAAGTCAGTGTTATGGAATATGACTTATCAAGTCTCAGTTCATAGCCGGGTGAACACCGAGTAAACATAGCCTAGCTAGATGGCTACGATCTTCATACAGTAATATCACAGATTGCTCCTTCTCAGCTCTCTGGTAATATTCTATTCACAAAATACAACCAATAGTACAGTTATGTTAAATCTTACTTGTGAAAAGTAAATCCCCTGAGTATGGTCCGCCGATTTGAGAAGGAACATGCTGCACAGTGCTGTCATCTTGTGTCTTCTGCTGCAACGCAACGAGGAGTATGACCGGTCCAAGATGGCGGCCGCATTTCTTGTTTCCAGCAGCCAATGCGGCGTCTATGTATATTATGTCTATGTTGAAGACCCAGTCAGTTACGTCACGATATGCACATTTGTGTAAATTCATTCCTACGTAATCACCATGTCCAAAATTGTACTTTTTTTTTTACTTTGAATCTTGAAAAAAAAAAAATATTGACCTACCTACCGACCCATTTTTATTTTTTTTTGGCTGTTACTGCAAACAAAAATATTTTTAAGGATGGCCTTAACAAGGACATTGTGTGGATACAGCCATCGTGGAGAGTTCATATTGATGAGTCATTCTGAGCTTTCAAATATTTGAGCAAACTGTCGTTTTTTGGAAGTAATTAATCATTGACTTCATTCTCTGATATTGCATGTTAATCATAATGCTCACTTGGGTGGAGTTAAGGGCAGCTCTACTATATCATATATCTTACTACAAATGAGGAGGTAGCAAGTATGGAAATTCAAATTGAATAGCACATCTGACTTATATTGTATCCAATTTTGTAAAATATAAAATGAACACCACAGCAGAATACCCATGGGCAACCCATGACTAAACACGGGTCCATTAGCAGATCAGCTGGTGGAAGAATGTGAAACATGTGGTTGTTTGTTTAAAATACAGTGTCTATAGCATTTCTCCCTTCCCACCCTGTGTTGAGGTTCTACGGTGGTCTCCTGGTGACTGTCTGTCTACTGTACATCATGCCAGTGGGCTGGGTCCTGGCTTTGGTCAACAGCGCCCTCTTCCTGTGGAACAGGGAATTCTGCAGAGGTACAAACCTCCTTCAGACACTTCAGTCTCACCATAGACTCACCACTGTGTTTTTTTTTTACGCTGAACATTGTCGCACCTCTGCAGTCCTGCTGAATGTGAAGTCCCTGCTGAACCCAGGCCAAAGCCAGTCAGAAGAGAAGGAGGCTGAGGTCAGAGATGCTGAGCCCACTTCCTTACCAGAGCAAACCCCAACTCCCACCAGCCTGGAGGTAGGGCAGAACTGTTGTTGTGTTCCCTCTGTTCTGTGTGAAGGAACATGGAATGTTCTTTTTCGAATCATGGAGTGAGGAACTATTTTTTCAGGTATCTCTCATTTGTAGGTAGGTACCTTATTGTCCCCGTAGGGAAACTGTTTCTCAGTGAGTACAACATACAACATAGCGTCAATTAGGGTTGCAAAGGGGCGGACAATTTCCGGTAAATTTCCGTAAACTTACCGGAAACTTTCCATGGGAAGTTAAGCTGGGGAATTTTGGAAATATTCCAAATTAGAAACTTTCATGGAATTAAAGGAAATTATGGGAATTAATGGGAATTTACGGGAATTAACTGGGAATTTTTGGTAACTCCTACTGTTTCATATACAGACATTAACATTTTGTTTCGTAATAAGCAATATGATTTGTTTGTTCGTATTTTCACTTAGCATACAAAGATAGCTAACATGCTAGCAGGAATCCCATTCTCTGCCTATGGTTTACTAGCGTGCTAAGCTAGCAACACTGAAACCACTAAACTGCCCAAGATACACCACGCCACTCACTCAACAACAAAATCCAATTGGTTGGAACATTGACTGACAATCAGTTTGTGCAGGGTAGAAATTTGACTGAAATTGCATTAGACTAATTGTTAGACTAACTTGCCATATTAAAAATTCCCAGTTTATTCCCATTAATTCCCGTTTATTCCTGTTAATTTCTGTATATTCCCGTTAATTCCCATGGAAAGTTTCCAACTTTGAAAATTCCCGAAATTTTGCAACCCTAGCGTCTGCCCCTGCCCCAGTAATAGGGAGGTGGTATGTTCTCCGGGCACATTTGCGCGCGTCGAAGACGTGCGGTCACAACTGTTGGGAGGCACACGACACCCCCCGAATTCCGCATTGATGATACTCGTCACACGCACTCGTGACACAGACGCAGGACTAGAGCAGGCTTAATACACATCTTTTTTCTGCTATTGAGGATGAAATGGGAAGCTCTGTAATGTTGTGTGTGTCCCATTAAAACTTCAATAGATCAAACTCTTTTATCACAACAACAATCAATTAAGACTAACTCAGAAAACATTTTCAGAACCACACAGATTTTCCAAAATTTGGCTTAACCTTTTGACTGTTTGTTCTGCTTTGTGGATCAGTTATTTCTTTCTTTCTGGGAGAGTGTGAAATCTGTCACTTTTTTCTGTTAAGGGCCGTTCACACCAAGAAAAATTACTATAACAATAACGGCAAAAAAGTATTATTCGAGCTAATATGAATGAAGATGTTCACACATGAACTAAAATGACAACAAAGTGAAGAATGATATCATTGGGGATCACATTCAGAGCGATTTTGACAATGATAAAAAGCTGACAGCCATCAAATTTTAGCCATCACATTCAGCAACATGAGGAGACTTTCCTTATTGGAGACTTATTGTGTTACATGCTTCAAATGTAAAGCACTTTGAGCTGCATTCTGTGTATGAAAGGTGCTATACAAATAAATCTTATTATTATTATTATTATTATTATTATTATTGTTATTGTTGCTCAGTGTAGATTTTAGCTTTTTGTAGCTTTTAGCGTTACAGTTGTAGTTCCTGGTGTGAATGGCCCCTTTACTCCCACTGCTTAAGGATGCATCACCTCTGCTGTTAGGATGGCCATCACTAAAAGAATGATTATATTCAGACAGAAAACACCTCAGTCTTCTCTGGAAGGTGGATAAAAACATAAAAAGGCTAATCAAACTTTCAAAACGTGCTGTTTAGGATCTTTCTCCTGCCAGCATTGAGGAGGCGGAAGAGGCAGAGCCTGATGATGAGTTTAAAGATGCCATTGAGGTATGGCAATCCCCCTTCAGCTGTCTTCAGTATATCTTGTATTTTTCCTGTCTTTCCACTCACCACTGGTACACATACAGCGAGTGACACCTTCTAACTGACAGGCAGACGGACTCTGCTACTCTGTAACCTGGCTTTCCTCCTGTCTGATTTAGTCCTCTCTCTTTACCATCTCACTGCTTAAGGAGCACCAAACGTCCCTGCTGCCGGTGAGTAGCTCCCCTTAGTGGACTAGAGTGATCCTACACCATACCAGGGACATCGCTTCTTTCTATAGAACCAGCTGCCTTTGCCTCCACAAGCTCCATGATGCTCTGCTGTTGTTTCCAAGTATTTGAGGGTCAGGCTGACACGTAGTGCGTAGAGCAGCCTATGGGGGGCGCTCTAGTGGGGAACTGCAGGGCCATGTAGTGTATGTGGAGCTGCTGGAGGCAGAGTGGCTGGCTCTGCACAGCACAGGAGTCTGCGCCGCCAGCCCACTGAGGACCACGCAGGGATAAGGTCACTGTGCTGGACCTCAGCAGGCAGGCAGTCAGGCAGGCAGTCCTCCTGAGCTGTGTGTGGTTGTCACTCTCTCACTACAGCAGGCCTTTAATTAGGCCCTGTTTCCTCAAATAGTAGTTACCATAGTTACCATACTAATATGCAAACATTAGTAAGTGTCTGTGTCTGTCGATGTTTGTGGTTCTGTGTGTTTGCTCTCCATGGTTACTGGTGGGCCAGCTATTAGCATTTGAACTGGTAGAGTATAGAAAAGCAATGAGACAAACACCAGCCTTTCATTGTGTGTGTCATTCCCTCTTATCCTCACGCACACCCAGGAGACCCCCCTGGCTCTAGTGGTAAGTGAGGGCATCCTCTGTCCCCTCAGAGTTTCTGCTTGTATGAACCAGTGAATGATTCAGAATGATTCAGATTCTGAAGTCAGAGCTAAACCTTGAAGGTTTTTTTAAAAACTTGATAAACAAAGTTGGACAAAAGGTTTCATATATAGTATGTTTATGAACAGTATAACTCTCTAAAAGAAAACAACACATTTAAAGTGTAACTCTCGCCAAAATGCAACATGTGGACATTCACTGTGGACATTAGCAAAAAGACCCTATGTTGAATTTTGGCGATAGTTACGCTTTAACATTGTACACTTCAGCTGTACACGAAATACTATTTTGGGAATGCTGCACTGTATCTTGAATAGCCATGCATACTTGTTATTCCCCCAAGTATGCATGAATGACATTTGAATAATTGTTTGCATGCAATAACATTTATTCGTAGGTAGATCTGTTCAAATTGTGCAGTAGTAGTACAGTATTGATGTGTATTGGCATGTTAGTGCATGTATGTTTGTTGCAGTGGCATGATAGATGTCTAGTAAATAAGCAGTCCCCAGTAATTCAAACCGTTATACAAGACTGTTTCTATTTTTTAATATAAAAATGCTTTGTAGTTTGTGGTAAACTACAAGGTGTTAACAGGACATGAAAGTTGAAGTTGTGACACGTAGGTGAATTGTTGCAAGTACTAATGTGTTCCATTGGTGGTCCAATGGGCTGGCTGCCCACAGAGCTGAATGGGTGGTGTGATGAGTCTCATGATGGATTAATTTCAGCCATCACTTGTCTTTTCTGATGATCTTTCTTTTAATGCCATGCACTGCCAATGAAAGGATCAGGTCATCTTGTAGATCGGCATTTTGGTTGTTAGTATTCTTATTTCTCTCTCTCTCTCTCCCTCCCTCTCTCTCTCTCTCTCTCTCAACCAGGATGATGATGAGGTGGCAATAGGCACTACTGACTACGACACCTTCTCAGATAATGGACTGTTGAGCAAACACGAGCCCATCCGCAGCAAAGTGTCCAAACTGACAGAGAAACTGCGAAAGCGTTATCCAACCAACCCTGCAGGTCCGAGCCTTTTGCTCTCTTATTCTTATTCTGAGACACTCTCCTGTGTCTGTCTCCCATGATTAGGACATTTGGAAAATGGCTTTGACAAGACAAGTGAATTTTCTCTCTTTCTCACACCTACTTTTTGCTGACATCTCTAGGTAATTGCTCATATTGCAGTGCAGTGTTTTCGGTTTTAAAAAAGCGGGTAAGGTTTGCTACTTTTAACAAGTGATTTGTTTGACCTAAATTGTAACGTTATAGTTTGTTATGTGTTGTAAAATTGCCCAATGTTTTTCCATGCTCCAGAAAAACTGCAGTAACTGTGGAAATAGCTTCTGTTCACGATGTTGCTCCTACAAGGTGCTCAAATCCAGCATGGGTGCCACAGGTAAGCGTTGAAACCAAGTTACAACGCTACACAAACAACTACTTCCGACTTGCAATCATTCAGTTCTCTTTGTCTGACTAACCCCTTTCTTTTCTTTTGCTTTTATTTTCCATTTGTTCCAGCACCCGAAGCCCAGAGAGAGACAGTGTTTGTTTGTGCTGCATGTAATATGTACCTGAGCAAGAAGGAATGAAAGACAGGACCTCTTTTCTGACCACCTATTCATCCCACCATTTACCTCCTTGCGGAAGCATGGCTTTGGCCTCCCAACTTTTGGATGAGCCTGAGGATCCGTGGCTCTCACAGAAGACCTCCCCGAGAACTTCCTCCTCCACGCTGCCGAGGCCAGTGGGAAGGGGGGGTAAAGACTCCCATCTCGTACTGTATCGTGCTCACACTGTTAATTGGACTATTGGCTCCATTTCTGCTGCAGCCTCTGTCACTCATATCTGTGCTCAAGCAGAGCTCGTACCATCAAAATAATGGTGAGCAGCACTGCTATGACATCTGTCAGCTGGCTTTAGCTCTGAGAGTTGGCCCACGCCTGACCCAGGTGGTGATACATATCACTCTGGGGGATGGTTCCATGTTTCCCTCATAATGGAGAAGGACAAGTTTGCTTGTGTGCTATAGCTAATATACTGTCTGAAATATTGAAGGATTTGAATGAAAGGGTCAGCTTGTGGTACTGTACTCCAATACCCTATGACTGCTTCTCCAGAGGATCTCCTCCCAAATATGTTCTGAAGTTCCGTTGGCTAACCTCACAGACTACACAATCACTAAAGTGTTCCTTTCATTGTGTATAGTTTATTGTTGGGTATGCTGTAAAGGGATGGGCCATTTGAAATTACATTCATCATAGCATTAAATTGCTGACCCTTCTTCTTGATTCAGGTGTATGGCCTTTTTTTCAGTTTCACCTGCCAAGCCTGTCTGGGTGCATTAGGCAGCTTTTGGCACAGTTACAAGAAGTGAATTCACATTCTTTTTAAAATTACACTGATTTTAGTTATTGGTTGAAACAGGAAAACATTTGAAATAGTCTGGACAGCTTTCCTAAACAATCTCCTCCTCCCATTTGTTCAGCAGAGATGTTCCCAATCTGCTAGATGGATTTGAGGGAATCTTCAACGTGATGCATTGCTAACAAATCCATGAATGTGCGAATGTATTTAACTTTGTGTACCTCTGTGGCCCTAGCCTACAATCAAGTCTGTTGTGTTATTTTGCTGTATTTGTCTTATTTTATGAAGGTTTTAGAAATATATCATATATAGCAGTGCGGTTTATCTTATGCTGTGACATTCCACCAATAAATATACTGTACTCAGTTACAAGTTTTCTTTTGCTTTTTTCCGTTCTTGTAAGGATGCCTATGAGTCCGCATGTCTGCGAGTTGTAGCAGCGGACCTGTCCCTGACAGGTGCTCGTGCTCTTTCATTGGTAATAAGATGTCAGATTTGGACAGGTCACTTCACTGAACCAAGGTGGTGATGGACTAAAAGGAAATGTGCATGTGGAATTACATTAGTCATGTGTCATGAGTCTTGACATAAAATCCCACCCTGCACTAGCCTTCGCTCAGATTGCCTATCCACCCCCACGCCAGCCGTCATCTCCACCCAACGATCCTACCCCTCCCTCACCCGAGCTATGCGTGTCCCACTAAAGGGATTTTAGCACCGGGAGATCCTTCGCCGCGGCCGCGCACGGATGGCAACATGGCAACAGAGGTAGGTGCTAATTGCGTGTATGTTAATATATTGGTTGAGGACTGCTCGATGAACTGTAGCCTACTTCCAAGGCATATCCTAGGCTCCTGTGGTAAAGGTGGGAGCAGTTGTGACTGGGACATGACAAGGCGAACCATGTGTGTGTTCGACGGCATCGCAGAAACAAAAGAAGTAAACCTTAACGTTAGCTGTTAAATTCAGGACGGCATTTGTTAAATGGGGCTACACGTTTAAAAATATACCTGTACTTATATTCTCAAGAATAGCCGATATAGGCTACACGTCGTCTCTTAATCTACAAGTGTAATTGATTGTTCGAACAAACGGACAACCCATATTTAACGCAGTAATTATAAAGATATGAATTTGCAGGTAGGCTAATCCTAATTTGTGTAAAATGTATTGCACGGGCGTGTTCATATTCTGATTCTAACGGGTTTTTATCATGGATCACAACATCACATCAGGCTACGCTACGTGAAGACTCAAAAGATGAAGCGTACAGCGATAGCGTCAGCCTACAATACTGGGCTCATTTTCAGGAACAAGCCTACACCTTTTTGTTTTTATTATCAGTAAAATTATTGCTTATATTAGCCTGTTTTATTATCGTACATTACCTGCTCACGTGTAGCGGTAGCCTACACTACAGGCTACTACATTGGCCCGCTTGTCTGCCATGTCGCACGGGCGGTGACGTAGCAGTGTACACAAGTGGGACATCAGAGAGGATAAAGAGGCAATCCTCGCGCCACTAAGCCCTTTGGTGAAAGCAGTTACCGGCGTATTGTGATTGCCATCAATCTGGCCGGTAATCCACCAACAACGCCGTACGGAGGTCAGGGATGCTTTCAGGACCGCGGACAGCAGCTGACAGATCAAAACTCCCATTCTGTCACGAGTCTGTAAGCATTTGCTTGCGATTTAGCTTTTACAGGCATATCAACAGCTTTCTTTCCTCTTGTAGCTGGGTGAATATGGTGACTTCTGTGGACACATTCATGCATGTACACTTATTAGCCAGTATAACAAATGTCCCATTTTTATTTAATTTTATTTGACAGCTTAGAAAGTGGTTTGCCATTCACTGTTGTCACATTCTCCTTTAACGCTTTAATCTTTACGCTAGTGTGTGTGTGCGCGCACGCCTGTTTGGTGTATCGTCTTTGCGCTATCGATCGGTTGTGCTTTGAGGACATTCACCCACGGCAGCATTGTATCAGGATATCCAAAGGGACTTGTCTCTTCTCCACTTCCACAACGGCATTCATTTTTAATGAGGCGATTAGCATCAACAACTCGATTTATTCAGTCACGCTTTGAAACAGGAATCAGTTTGAAACCCATATCATCAGTAGAGGTCAACATAAGCCTTTGTTGGCAAAGACAAGAAGGGACTGCTTTGCCCCTGCATTCTCGGCTGGGGGTTGGGGTGTTGCGTGGTGGTTTAATCATCAAATAGAGACGAGAGACAAGCCATGAACAGCATCAGAAAGAATGTGATAAAGAGGGCCTGATGGATAGGTTAAGGCTTACCCTATAAGGACTAGGACCCAATGTTGCGGGTAAAGCTGTGCATCGAGACGTTTGGCAGACATTATTGTTTCTCTTTGTGTTGACTGTGAGACAGATGGCCAGATGTCCCTCTACTTGCAGGACATACACCAGGATTAGAGCACTGGAGTCTCACTACGCCAGCTGTGTACACACATCTGGAGCGTGTACACAAAGCTGAAATAACCTCCCATGTTCTACTGGAGACTGAGGAAACTATTCTGGACTATGCAAAGCAATGTGCTCACTATTGTGATTTCCTGAATGTTTGACATAGTCTTATTTTCTCTCTCTCTCTCTCTCTTTTCCTGTGCCCCCATGTTTCTTCTGTCCTTGCAGTTTCATAATCTGCAGGAGCTGAGACATAGCGCCTCACTGGCCAACAAGGTGTTCATCCAGAGAGACTACACTGAAGGTACCATATGCAAGTTCCAGACCAAGTTCCCATCTGAGCTGGAGAGCAGGGTGAGTGTGTGTGTGTGTGTGTGTGTGTCTGTGTGTGTGTGTGTGTCTGTGTCTGTGTGCGTGTATGTGTGTGTCTGTGTCTGTGTGTGTGTGTGTGTGTTTGTGTGTGTGCGTGTGTGCGTGCGTGCGTATGTGTGTGTGTGTGTGTGTGTGTGTGTGTGTGTGTGTGTGTGTGCGTGCGTATGTGTGTGTGTGTGTGTGTGTGTGTGTGGGGGTATGTGTGTGTGTGTGTGGGGGGTATGTGTGTGCGTGCGTGTGTGCGTGCGTGCGTGCGTGCGTGCGTCTGTGTGTCTGTGTGTCTGTGTGTGTGTGTGTGTGTGTGTGTGAGGACAGAAGGACAGAAGTGCCAACCTTCTTTCTTAGGGGTTGTATAGTGGATTGTATAGTCATCTGTGGGGTGGACACACTGCAAGCAATGAAATGAAAGGGATTATACAATATTGATCAAATTAGTGCATACAGTGTGTGTGTGTGTGTGTGTGTGTGTGTGTGTGTGTGTGTGTGTGTGTGTGTGTGTGTGTGTGTGTGTGTGTGTGTGTGTTGGGTAAGAAGATGCGTTTGAAGACTGCTGTATATTCTAATTTAAGATACTGGAGTCAGCAAACCTACATGTTGCAAATCTAGTGTTGATTATTGTGTTTTCTCTTTTGGTGTGGATGGCCAGATCGAGAGAACTCTGTTTGAAGATACTGTGAAGACGCTGAATAACTACTATGCGGAAGCAGAGAAGATCGGAGGGCAGTCATACCTGGAAGGCTGCTTGGCTTGCACCACTGCCTACCTCATCTTTCTGTGCATGGAGACAAGATACGAGAAAGTGAGAGGATAGAAAGGATCATACAAATGCATCATAAATGGCTAAATGAAAATTTCGAAAATACATTGAAGTTATCACTCTTACGTAAATAAACATGTATTTGCAGTGTGAATAAGCAGGTGACATGATAACATTGCCATTGGTTTTGTAATAACTTGCCTGTGAAGGTTCTGAAGAAGATCTCCCGCTACATCCAGGAGCAGAACGAGAAGATCTATGCCCCTCGAGGCCTCCTTATCACAGACCCCATTGAGAGGGGCATGAGAGTTGTATCCTTTGTGTGTTTGTGTCTGTGTGTTTTTGGTGCAAGTCAAGTTAAAACAAACAAATAAACATAAAATTCAAATAATAATCACAATCTAAACTCTAACAAGAACTCTAAAAATCTAACAAGATTTACAGCTCTATTTTTGTATGGACATTGAACATATTTGGATGTGCTTTATGTGTACTATCAATTATTACTATTTATGTGTGCTATTTGTTTACACACTGCTCTGATTCAGTATGTTCAGCTCTGGTGTGCTGTTTCCTTCAGATGGTATTTGCCCTGTGCATTATTGGATGTGTGGGAGGTGATAAGGTGTGGCCAAAGCCTGAATTAGTGTGAATACATCCCCCATGGAATACATACAAGGCCTTAATTGCCAGGGAGTGTTCTCCTGCCCACTGCACAATTCACTGGTGGGCAGAGAACTGCCTCTGTACTTCCCCTGGGTTCATTGCGAGGTAAAGAAACAAGTAGCATCAGTGGCAACTGAATTATGCATCTGAACCTATTGTTACATGTGTGTGAATCACAGCTTTACGGCAATATGACATTCCAGAAAAGAGAGTGCAGATCACTACACCAAACCATGGCCAAAACTGGCTGTAAGATGTCAGAAAGTAAATGAACTTAGATTTACTGTAGATTGCTTTTATTGTGAAACCAAGCATTTGATCCATAATCCATAATTCTGAATGCTACCTAAAATAATTTGGTGAGGATTATTGTGCGAGTATGGCTGTAATTAGCATGTGGAGCCCCTGATGCTCTTTAACGGCGCGTGCCAGATTGAGATTTCCATCTATGAGGACCGCGGCTCCAGCGGCTCCAGCTCTGGCAGCAGCTCCACCACCTGCAGCAGTGGCCGATGACCGCTGCCTCCGAGGTAGGACAGCTGGCGTCCAGTGCATCTGTGACTACTCTATATCCCTCTCCTTTATTGCGCCTCAAATGGACATGAGCAGAAAGTAATGCCAGCTGTATTTAGTTCCTCATTTCAGTTGAATGATGCAAGCCACAGAACATAAATACACATGTCATTTATTAATTTAATGAATTCTTCACCTCTTGTCTCTGATGTTGAAACATTTGTGGGCGGAGGTTCACTTTATAAAAAACTATGAACCAATGTAAGCAGTGAAGGGTCAAGTTATGTTGTTGGTTGTTGGTTATCGGATCGGATGATCGGATCATAAACGGCCACAGCAACGAGGAGAAATGAGTGAAGAATTTGTTGGTTATGTTGTTGGTTATGTTGCTGATTGGATCGTAAACAGACAAACTAACAAACAGGAAAGACCAAAGAATTTGCTGGTACTTGTTGATGCCCTCAACAAGGGTTTGCGGTTTGTTTGGATATGTCGCTGATCGGACCATAAACAGCTACAGCAACAAATAGCATTGACCAAAGAATTTGTTGGTAGTTGTTGGTGCCTACTAGCCTGGAATTTGAGGTTGGGAAATTCGGTCTAGACTGGTTCCATTGAGAAGCAACTATGCCCGAACCGGAGCAGTTTGAACCGAATGCACCAATCAAATTGTCTGGGCGGGCCTTTATACAATGATGGACAGATGAGCAACGGTGCCTAGTCCATCACGTCACCTGAGCACACACAACAAAAAACCTGTTGCTAGAAAAGATAGACATTTAGATTTCGCTATCGTGTCTGTTGTACAACATATTGACAGCGTAATACTGTACCTTCAAAAATGATCATGAAACAGCGTTAAGGCATTGGTCGAGAAGAAGGATGTTTTGGCTGTTCTCCCACTGTTGAGCCTTCTGGAAGTGTCGTGACACTGATAAAGGAAGAGACCTGCTTGATAAGCCCAGTGAAATCTACCTGATTGCTGCTCTGTTGATGCTTCTTGCCCACAAAAGTTGCTTTAGTGATGATTTCGAAATCTCCTATAGAACGAGGAATTAATCACCTCTCCTGTGTATATCTGAAAATGACCATTAATGTAGATATTGATGTTATTATTGATGCAAATGGCATAGACACAGGCAATTTCAGTTGATTATAAATGTGATTTGTAGACAACTGAACTAACTATTTAAATGGTCTATGACTATGGTCTAAGTTTCCTCACTTAAGTCTGAGAAGAAATGCATCTTTAAAGTGTCACCACCCACCTCTGGTGCTATGAAATATGCAGGTTTGATACTGAGATTGAGAATTGTTCTGTGATTTTGGTATTATTTTAGCATCATCCTGCAATATACAAGCAGTACTGCAAAATGAGATGTTGAAAGACACTTGTGTGGTTCATGACATACTGTAATAATTATACCACTGAAGAACTCAGTTAATGTCAAATAGAAATGTTTGTGTTTTTTTTTTTTACAGAGCTACTTCATGGGCCCCACCTAAAACACTACTCCTCACCTGCTTACTTTTATTTTACTTAGACACACACACACACACACACACACACACACACATACACACATACACGTACGCACAATGCACACACATGCAGCATACACAAGTACACCCACATACTCTCTCATTGGGCCTGCAACCTTTTGTGCCAGACACCACCATATATCATCGATGTGAATGGATGTCAGATCCTGAGATGGATCTCACCGCACTGCACCACACCACAGCCAAACCAGAAGAGGCTCATTCAGCCAGGCCTTTAACCTGAACAACCATCCTGAGATGACCAAACTGGACCTTTGATTACACCTAAACTGCCTGAAAATAGAAGTGTAGGGTAGCAAAGCCACCCATGTCCACAGAACATCACAAACTATGGGAGCATTAATGACAGGGCGTAGCTTCAGTTTGTGCCACAGAACAGTGCAACCTCTCTGAAGTTGCTCACTAGTGAAATGAGCCGCTAGACTTCGCACTATGGACCAAGTTTACATAGACCTCTATTGTTCTTTTATGCAAAATAACACATGGCATTGATGTAGCAACGGTTGGAAACTAGAGGAATTGAAGTAAGTCTTCCACAGGACAATAGATGGTTCCCAATGTTATTTTCCGCTCTGTTCAACTTCTGTTTGTACTCAGTGCTCATCAGATTTCCAAAGAACCATTCATAACTGCCATGAACCCAGCCTCCTTGGTAGACAGTGTTTTTTAAGCCTTTTTTCATATTATGCAAATGTGTGAATTGTATTTCTTTAAAGTGCTATCACTGAAATAGCGTTTTGCTGCATTGATGATCTAGTAAAGATGACACAAACAGTCACTTGCCTAGCTGACTCCTACATTAGTCGTCTTCCTTTCTTCCATTCTTTCTTTCCAATTTAGACATCCTCATATAGACTATTTTTCACTTGACCTAGAAAAGAGATCTAGATGGAAGATAGAAAATGTGCTTTTCATAACGGGTGTCTGTGTGGTAGTGGTGGGCAGTCAATGAAATGTGGATGGAGAAGCCTGTTTCAGTTCATGGACAGGTACAAAATAGCTATGAGCTGTGTTGAGATGTGTTTTTTATCAAAGAGGTTTTATAGGACATGACAGGGAGAAGTAAAAGATAATAAAATAAACATAAGTGGAGCAGGGTTATTAAAGTAATTGCCACTCAAAGCCAAAACTACACTATACTTATCTGTGAGTTCTGACTTCTAGTGTAACTGTAAGGATAACCTGTAAGGGGCCTTTGTTGTTTTCACCAAGACAAATGAAAAAAGTTGCCATCTGTGTCTTGGGTGAATGATTTCACTCTTCATTGAACTTCTGGTGAATATTTAAATCACCTGGGTACATCTGGAAGCTTCTTCCTGTTCTGTAAAGTATTGCATTTCCAAATCAGAATCTATGAAGTAAATGAGATAGGGCAAGTACAGTGCAAACAGGAACAGGTTTCAGATTGATTGATTATCAATCATGTTTTTTGCAGTAATTGATGCAACAGGATGTGAATAACTATCACACCAGCAAAACATTAAAAATGAACTTCTAGTCAGTAGTCATTAACTGTCATGCATACAACTGTAAGATTACACAGTTTACCCTGTCTAAAGAACATCATATGCTACTTTATGTCCCACAAGGTGATCTTATGAATACAACACTCAAAGGTCCATGCTATGGCCTCACTTGGGGCCAGGAAGGAACCGAGGTGTGAGAACACTAACATTTGGAGAAACGGTATGGGGGAAGGCATCTGATAACCATCCCATTCAAGGTGTTATCTAAGTCATTAACATTTAGAGTGTAGAAGGACTTTTGAAACAGAATATATGCCAAGGGTTTGAAATACTCAAGTTAGTTTTTTACTGTTCAAGACTCATCAAGGGTCACTACAATATCGGTGCCCAGAAGTACGTCACATGTACTTCTGTCTTTTTATCGGAATAAACATTGAAGCTGCATTAACTGAAGAAACATCCTTTTTTCCTATGAACATCTGGTGTTTTTCATACACAACACTTACCGGTACTCAAAGAGGAAGGAAGTCTGTTCTGCACCATTACCGGTGCAGTGTCCTGCTGCTGCAACTCTGTCTGCTTCCACCACAAATCAAGGACATGAACAGCAGGAGCCTTGCCCACAGTGTAAGTCATCTACATCTGTCCCTCTTTGTCTTACTCGGACTTTTAGAGGACTTATCACAGGATTTAGAACTCTGTAGCTATGTCACCATGTTTCAAGGGTACAAAGCCATATTATTGGTTAATGTGTATGTCTTTGTGTATTTGCAGGGCACTATGGTCCTCCAAGAGGAAATGATTGTGGGAGCATTATTTTTCTCTCTGTTTGGTATGACATTTCTCTACTGTTGTTTTTGTAAAGACTAGAGGTACAATTAAGGGTAATTACTGCCATAGGAATGTATATAGCAATGAATCAGGGTAATTTCATTTGTTTTTTTAAATATAAAATGGTGATGGCTGAAACTTAGTGTCAGGGATATTACTTTATAATTTACTGACCTGCATTATGAAATGTCTGGTATAGGTGTCAAGTTTACAGAAATAACTTGAATAGCTGATATATCATTCATATAAAATCATTTGAAACAAGACTGTATGAATGAATTGATGAATGTATCAGCAAGTTTATTTGTTGCATGACTTGTGACTGCTTGTAACTTTCAGGTGCTTCGGTTCAGAGAAATGACAATGGAGCAATGCAATCTTCTGCAATGAGCTGTGGTATAAAGACTGAATTCACATTTAAGTTTGAGTTGGTTAGATAAATTGAAACATATGAATTTGTAACTCATATGAAAATATGAGTTTGTATACTGACTAAACATTGTATGGTTTTTGACTGTGTTGTAGATTGGCAATGGAATTGTTGGCGTGTGCTCTACCGCCCTCCCTTTATCTGCGCCCTAATAGGCTCATCCGTGGACCTCCTCAGCACATATACATACCCCTCCTCTGAAACACTCCACGGCGTAGTGTGGCATGTCGGAAGGCAGGCAAAGGAAGAGCCAGTTAATATTACTAATGAGCCATTTTACAGAAACCGAACGGAATACCTTACACATTCACTGACATCTTCCACTTTGAGAATAAGAGATTTGAGAGAGGGGGACTCGAGAGAGTACCGTTTCCGGTTCTTTACCCATAAGAATAGGTTTACTGGTGTTCCTGGAATCCACCTGTCTGTCACAGGTAATTGGACACACAGCAAGGAACAAAATCCACAAACATAATTTACTCCAGAGACAGCTGTACAACTCACTATGTAGAAAGAATGCATTGTGCCATTACTTTACCTTGATCTCCACATACCACAAATGAACTATGATTGTATGTCTATTGTATTAATATATGTATACATTTATTCATATTTTAAGATTAGCTGATACTTATACATGTTTATGGTGTTTTTCATCAAGGTCTAGAGGTGAAAGTATCAACTGACATGGTGACTGAGGGTCAGCATGTGACACTGACCTGTAGCACCACCTGCACGCTGAGTCCGAGCCCTCCTTATGTCTGGTACAGAAATGGACAGCCTGTAACTCACAGACACCACGGCAGAGACAAAGACTTCCATCTCAGTTCAGTCAGCACAGAAGATTCTGGACATTATTCCTGCGCTGTGCAAGGACATGAGCAGCTGACCAGCCCTTCAGTAGGCATAGATGTCCGATGTATGCACACAATTTCACCACAATTTACAGTAAGTCGAGCGAATAAGACAAAACAGACGCACATTTTTTATTTGATTTTTTTTACAGATTCTCCAAAGAACACATCAGCATACATATGTCCTCCTGGTGAAATATCAGAGGGCAGTTCAGTGACCCTGGTGTGCAGCAGCTCTGCTAACCCACCGGTGAACACGTACACCTGGTTTAGGAGCACTGGAGCTGGAAGCACGCGGGTAGGTTCAGGAGGACAGAACCACAGCATCCCAAACGTCAGCTCTGCTCACAGTGGGGAGTACCACTGCAGCGCCGTAAACAGTGTTAATGAAGCTAGTTCTGCTTCCTTAACGCTAAATGTGAAATGTGAGTCTAAATGTGAAATGTGAGTCTTGACATGTTATGAAGTACTGTACTGTAACATGTTTATATTAAAGGAACCGTATGTAAGAAATGTATTTCAATTAATCATAAAATAGCCCTGATATGTCACTAGACATTAAGAAATCATGTTCATTTCAAATACTTATATCACTGACAACAGTAGTCTGGCCAGAATATTGTCATTTAAAAAGTGAAGTTGCAGCCCTCAACTGATGTTGATGTTGTGTTTTGTCATGTCATGTTGTGTTGTGTTTTGGCCTAATGCAACAGCCAACATTTTACAATGCGACAGTGACTAGGCACATGTTAATCAGTGTCTGAAAGCGAGTGTCTTCACTTTTTCAGATCCTCCAAGGAGCCCTAAAACTGTCACGAGTCCCTCTGGTGAGGTAGTGGAGGGTAATAGCGTGACCTTGACCTGCAGCAGCGAGGCCAACCCACCAGTGCATACATACACCTGGTACCAGAGGAGAGGAGCTCTCAGCTCAGAGATCGGAGTAGGACAGAATTATAGCATATCAAACATGACATACGGAGACAGTGGGGCATACTACTGCCAGGCGGAAAATGTCAAAGGATCAAGGAATTCCACACCCATCTTTGTAGATGTTTTATGTAAATAACATATTATTTATGATATTTGTGGGCACATATCATTTTGTGTTTATTTTGTGCAGGTGTCCAGTAAGATTTAATACATTTCCACAAGGCCTAAATGATTGTGTACAAATTTGTGTTAAGCAGAGGACAAGACACTGAGTGAAGAAGTGAAGCATGGCCCAAAAGACTGCTCGCTGCACTCTTAAAACGAATGTGTTGAAAACAACACAATTGCGATGTTTTTAACACATCTGTGTCTAGATAGGGACAACACATTTGTTTAAAGAGTGTGTGTAGCACGGCCCAAAAGACTGCTCGCTGTGTAGTGCTGTGTAGCACGGCCCAAAAGACTGCTCGCTGTGTAGTGCTGTGTAGCGTGGCCCAAAAGACTGCTCGCTAGAACTTTGTTTATCTCATTATTGTCTCCCACAGATGCCCCCAGGAACCTCTCTGTGTCTGTCAGCTCCTTTGATGGTGCCATCACTCTGATCTGCAGCTGTGATGCCAACCCGCCAGTGAAACATTACACCTGGCACAAGAGGACTGGAACAGGCACCTCTCAGAGAGCCACTGGGAGAAATCTAACACTGGAATCTGCAGAGAGTGGTTTGTACTACTGTGAGGCCAAGAATGAGGTTGGAGCTGCCGAGTCCAACTCACTCCCCATATCAGGTGACTGTTTTTATTTTTAGTAGCTGAAAGATCAACACTTAAAACATGCAACCAACCCCTTGAACCATGTCCATTATGTTTTTCACTGTGAAATGATATGGACGTATATTGACAAAATTCTCAATAAAATTATTGTTTTTATCTGTGTTCAGAAAAAAATACTGCTGGGATCTATGCAGTAGTTGTAATTGTAGTAATCGCAGGACTTGTTATTCCCAGTATTTTATTGAGGTGAGTATATGGAAATAACTTACAAGAACAGTTATGACACTGATCTTGACACAATGATCATAATGATCAACTTCCCTATACAACAGAAAGAAAAGAAATAGCGTAACTGAAGTCAGGGAGGGCACTACTGACAGTGAACAGGTGAGCAGATGTCCAGCAGATATTTCCTAACATACCGTATCTGACCCATGTCCTGATGGAGATCTCACCATCATCTTCTTTAATATGCTAGGATTGCTCAAGTCCAGTGTATGTCAATGTTTCAAGAGTGGCCATGACCTTTGACCGCAAAAAGGAGAGTGAGGACGCAGAGAATGACATCCATTACACCAGTGTGTATTTCAAGCACTGTGACAAACAGGACATGTCTTTAAACTCCACACTTCAGAAGTCAATGCCCCCTCTACAGGAAGAGGAAGTACTGTACAGCACAGCGAAACCTCATCACGCGTCACACGAGGAAGTACTGTACAGCACAGTGAAATGAAATCTCACCACGCGTCACATGACTTGTAGAACATGACCAAGACAGTCGATGTGATTTAAGCTTCCATGAGAAATGTGAGTCTATTGTTTGAACGGAGGTGTAGTATAAAGTCCCCCTTCACCAACACTCCAAATCATTTATCCAAATCATGTTGCTGTCAAGACTGTCAAAATGAAGACTAAATCCTCATTACAGGGTGGCAAGAATATGTTTACAGTTACTTTTAACATCAGTGGGGAATACATGGGCATTAAGTGGGTATATACATGTATCAAAAACATTGTAAGTACTCCCTCTAGTTGTGGTCAGGTATCTAGTTGTGGTATGCGCTATAAGCAATGTGGGGAAAAAAACGATCTTGGAATGTAACGATAGACTCAACTCATGATACAATGTACAATTTTCAGTTCACGATTCTTTTAACAGAATATGGTGCATACAAATTATGAGTGAAAAATATTCCTTCATTTATATAAACTGAGAGAAACACAAGGTCTTAAGTCGTTGCCACCTAAGTGTCCCAGGTAATGTGTAGGCAATTCAGTCTATTCTGGCGCCTTAGTGAGGTTGTTTAAAATCACAATAATCTTTTGACCAATCTGACTTTACTATTATTACCTGCCAAGCTGTAGCAGCAGATGAACAGGCATTATTCACATAGACGTTTAAAAGCCTGTATTTAATTTTCTGTTGACTCCATTGCCGAATCTTTTAATACATGTTGTCATATGTGTTCCATTAAATCATTTAGTAGATATTGTACTGGGGTTATGAAGTTTTTCTTTATTTTCTGTGCCGAATCTTTTGCTATATGTTGTCTTATGTTTTATTTTCTATTAAATCATTTTATACATAATGCCCATTTATTCACCTTGAATCATTGCTGTCGCATATCTGGATTAATTGGAGTTGCTTGATTGTTTTCTTGGGAAGGCCTGTGAGGAGACTATTACAGTAGTCCAGTCTGCTTGATACAAGGCTCTCAAGTGTCACGCATTGAGCGTGACAGTCACTCATTTCAGTCTTTTGTCACGCTCTCCCGCCACACATTGTATTTCTCACGCAGAAAAACTATTTATATATTTAGTATGCTGCCTCAGCCCAAAATGTCTCTGGCAGCTGCTCTCACCCGGCAGGAATCAAGCGTCTCCCTGGAGTTGAGCCTGTCACTTATCAGCCAATCAAAAATAACGAGAGGGGCTACACAATAGCCAATCAGAAAATAGCACTATTGTATCTGGGTAAGATTTAACGCAACAACCAATGAAAAAACGCGTATCCTGGAATTGTTGAACATGAATTATTGAAGGCGAACCTGTTTCGTTCACCTTGAAGCTTCGAGCATCAGTTCATGGTTTCAGCACAGAGTAAGTCATCTTTTAATGTTACAACAAATCCACAACTTGTTTGACACAAATAATGACAACGTGACTGCTGCTAGAGAATGTTTCCCAGACAATTAGCATCAGTTGTTCATGACTGTCTGTAACTTAGCCAACAGTTTCACAGCCTGTTCATTGACAACACTTGCTCAGAACAAGTAGCCTATGCCTAGTCATAGCCTACTTTCGTTCACACGATGACGGACATATTGCCACATTCTAAACATCTCTCACTCCAAATAGGCTAATATATCATTTTATTAGCACTAAACAAATTAAAGTGTATTGCATAGCCTATTGTTATAGGTCACTTTTAAAATAATCATATAATTATATCCTGGCCATGGATGCATTAATCATTGCATCTGTATTCAAAAATGTCAGGTAAAAAGCAATTCACCCTGAGAGGAAAGCCCCCTAAAAGGTCCAGGTTAGTGGATGCTCAGAGGTGGTGAAAAAGCCCATTATTGAATTGTCAGTGCCATGTGTCAAATCTTTTCTTTTGCAAATCTGAGCAATTATAAATTATACTTTTGCCCCATTTTGACTTAGGAGGGCATTGCTCCTACATACTGTAGCCAATAATCAAATGCCTGCTCTCTTTTGGAAAACAAGTAGAATAACTGTGTGATGTAGCCTACTGGCACAAAGTTACAAAGGCTAGATTATTATTTTCTTTTTCTACTGGATAACAAGCATCTTTGAACTGACCACATTTCAGCCCTCTAGGTCTTGACTTGATATGACTTGAGTCTTAGCATTAGGTCTTGTCATGCTGTGTGCAAAAGTAGATCAATATAGAATGACAACATAAGTACTTTAGACCAGCGGTCCCCAACCACCGGGCCGCAGGACATTTCTAACCGGGCCGTAGCCTACGACATGAGTTTAAAAAAATGCATGCAAACTAAACTAAATTTAATTCACAATAATGTCACATTTTTACATGGCTTAGGCCTATATGCAGTTGTTTGATTGCACGATGTTTGCATTTTGCAAGGTCTATTTTCTTCACGCCTGTCTGTCCCGCCTTCAACAACACTTTTACATATTGCCTTCAGCGCTGGCAAGCCTCAGGTCAGCTCACTTCACTTGATCAGTTCTTGGCGAACAGTAGTGTCACACGAAGTTAGCTAAACTGCTAGAATGAGCAACAAAAAACAAGCATCTTTAGCAGGTCACTGGCCAGAGTGTTTGAGTTGCGAGAGCCGCTGCAGAGATTTCTTCCAGAAAAAAAAGTCACCGTTAGCTGCACATTTTATGATGAGGACTGGGTGTCAAAACTCG
Source organism: Alosa alosa (assembly GCF_017589495.1). Classification (NCBI taxonomy): domain Eukaryota; kingdom Metazoa; phylum Chordata; class Actinopteri; order Clupeiformes; family Clupeidae; genus Alosa; species Alosa alosa. The sequence goes on along the minus strand of NC_063195.1, from coordinate 35,042,791 downwards.
CTTACCTGTGTGACATATTCGGGTTGCTTAATGACCTCAACCTGTCACTCCAGGGGAGAATGACGACTGTCTTTAAACTGGCAGATAAAGTCGCTGCATTTAAAGCCAAGCTTGATTTGTGGGGACGACAAGTGGTGTATTTGATATGTTCCAAACAGTAGTGGGGGTTTTGGGAGAGACTGAGGCAGGGCCCTTTCTCTCTTGCTGGTGCGTGATCACCTTGTTGCGCTTTCAAATGAGTTTGAGCGTTACTTCCCATCCTCCAAACAAAGATCCACTGCAAACCAATGAGTGGGTCCGCAACCCATTAGTCCTAACTTGTCAGCGCAGGAGAAAGAGCAGTTGATCGAAATTGCAAATGACGGTGGTCTTAAGAGTGTGTATAGGAAACCTCTCTGGCGGGTTTTGGATCAAAACAAAGCAGAATATCCCGAGATAGCCGTGCGCTTGAAAAACGTTTCCCACCAATGTATCTATGCGAGGCGGGTTTTCGGCAATGACTGCAACTAAGACCAAATTAACATTCGACTGGACATTTCAAACACACTGAGGGTGTCACTGTCTTCCATCACCCCCCAGATGGAAGCTTCTTGTTGCAGGGAAACAAGCAGGGCTCCCACTGATTATATTCAGAATGCACGTTTAGTTCCCATGTTTTGTTCCCATATTTTGTTAAGCATGTTCACACTTATAGATGTAGCTTCAAGTTGTTCAATATTCATATTGTTCATTTTTCACTTCTTCATGTTCACGTTTTTCACAAGAGATCGTTACCTTCACTGTTCATACATAACTGGAGCTAGTTCTTTTCAAGTAATGCATGCACAACACATATGGAACATGGAACCCCCGAACCCCCCCCGCCGCCGGTCCGTGAAAAAAAAAATAGGAATCAAACCGGTCCATGGTACATAAAAGGTTGGGGACCCCTGCTTTAGACCATTATTTGCCAAGATATGCTCATGCATTTTGTAAAATGCCCTATGAAAGTCCTATGGGGAGTTTTGGGTTATCCAAAATGCATACAGTAGGCTACTGGCAATCAAATGCCTACTGCATATGAACCCCTTATAAGCATAATCTTGGCCGCACCCTGGTGAAAGGCTGAAATGGCCGAGGCATAAACCTTCACAGTACTGACCGCCTTGCCTTGATCCAAATAGGACTGCAAGAAGCGCAAAACTTGTGGCACAGGGCAAACCGCTGGCTCAAGACCCAAGCTGGCACACCAATCCGAAAAGATCCTCCACCTGAGTGCATAGCAAGCTCTAGTAGAAGGAGCCCTGGTGTTGTTCAGAGTCTCCTGCACAGACTCAGCTAGCTGTTCAATGACGGACTCTGCAGGGGCCAAACCCACAGGCGCAGGGCACCTGGGTTCGGATGCCAGATCTGCCCGTCTGCTTGTGACAGAAGATCCGCCCGGCAGGGTAACCGTCATGGCTGACCCTGCAGGAGCCGGAGAAGGTCTGGGAACCAAGGCCTCGCCGGCCACCGTGGAGCAACCAGCAGAACTGTGTGTTGGCCCTCCCTGATCCTCCGCAGGACCTGAGGTACAAGAGGGGATGGAGGAAAATCATACAACAAGCCTATCGGCCAGTCTTGTGACAGAGCATCCAGGCCCAAACTGCCTCCCTGTCTCACGAGAGAGTACCAATCTGGGCAGTGAGCCGTTTCCGCCGACGCAAACAGGTCCACTTGTGCAGTACCATACTGAGCCCAGATCTGGCTGACCACCTCTGGGTTCAATCTCCCGGGAGTGGCCCGGTCCTGGAGAGAATGTCGGCCGCCCTGTTCTCCACGCTTGGAACGTGCACTGCCCTCACTGAAGCCAGACCCATGACAGCAACTCCTCCGCCACCTGGAGGCACCGCCAGGACCTCGTGCCGCCTTGGTGATTGACATGATACACCGCTGAGGTGCTGTCTGACCTCACCAGAACATGTTGGCCGCCCAACCCTGGCAGGAACCTCTGCAGGGCGAGATGGATGGCCTTCAGCTCGAGGGGCGTTGATGTGCTCTGACGCCCAGGAGGGAGGCCACACGCCCCTCGCTGACAGCCCTTCCCAGACAGCTCCCCAGCCTGTCAGAGAAGCGTCTGTCGAGATGACTTGCCTCTTGTGAGGAAGGCTCCCCAGTGGAACACCCTGGAGTAAGAACCTCCTGTCCCTCCAAGGGCCTTGGGGCTCGGATGCAAGCAGGAGACACCCGCCTTCACATGCCTGTCGTCTCTCGGGTGGAGCTGAAAGGCATTGAACCAACACTGAAGGGGGCGTGCCTTCAGCAGGCCCAATGGCAGTACCGCAGCTGCTGCGGCCATTAAGCCCAACAGCCTCTGGACTTTGTGGGCGGTGACCAGTCTGCCCAGCCGAAAGCCTGTCAGAGCCTCGGTCAAGCTGTCTGCCCTCCGTGGAGTGAGAGACGCCGTCATGCTCGAGTCGAGGAGGACACCAAGGAAATCCACCTGCTGGCGGGGCTGCAAGTTGCTCTTTTTCCAGTTGACCGTGAAACCCAGGGCCTGGATATGGGTCAGAACCATGTCGGTGTCGTGCACCACCTGCACCTGAGATGGGGCACAAATTAGCCAGTCGTCCAGGTACGGTAGGATCTTTAGGCCCTGGACCTGGAGGGGGGCTAGCACGGCTGCCACCACGCGAGTAAAAATTCTGGGGGCCAGTGAAAGGCCAAATGGGAGGACCTGAAACTGGAACACCCTGCCTTAGAAAGCGAAGCGGAGAAAGGACCTGTGTGCTGGGCAGATAGGGACGTGGAAGTACGCGTCTTTTAGATCCAGAGACGTAAACCACTCCCCTTCCTGGATGGAACGAATCACTATTCCAACATGGACCATTTTGAATGGCAGCACCTTGAGGTACTGGTTCAAGGGCCTGAGGTCGAGGACCGGCCGGTAACCTCCGTCTTTTTTGGGCACAATAAAATATTTGGAATAAAACCCAGTGTGCCGTGCGTGCAGCGGTACTTCTGAGATGGCCCCTTTCAGAAGCAACTCCTGGACCTCCTTGACAAGCACGGAATTTAAAAGGGGGTCTTTCACAGACATCATCTTGACCCCTGAAAACGTAGGGGGCCGCCGTCTAAAACTGTAGGCGGTAACCGTGAGTCACCGTAGCCACAACCCAAAAGTCTGGCACAATCCCTTCCCAGGAGGTCCTGGACAGCTGGGAAGGGCAATCGACGGGCAGCCCCGGATCCCTAGGCAGGACCGCCACCGCGGCCTGCACCTCTGCCTGCCCGTCCGAGGTCTTCGTCCTCTGGGCCAGGGAGTTGGGGCTGAGCTCTGGTCTGGTGCACGCCCCGGCCCGGTCCCGGGGCAGCATAGTTGATACTTACCTGTGGTGTTCGGGCGGGCTGCCACCACCCATACTTACCTGATGCTGCCCTGTGGGGAACCGGAGCCCGCCTGTGGCACACACGCTGACCAGTTTCTCTAGAAGTGCCAGCCTGTTCCACTCTGTCCAGCACCCCCTGGGAGTCTGGATGGAACATGCCCAGGCACCACGGGGAGACCTAACAGGTCTGTCCTGATGGCATCAGGGAGAGAGGTTTGGGCAAGCCACACCTGTCTACGGCACAGCACCGCAGAGGCCATAGCACTCCCCACATCACGCGTCAGCTGGGAGTGGGCTGACAGTGCGGCATCCACCAGGGCCCTTGCATCATGGTCCTCCGGGCTCATCGTTTTTTGCAGAGCCCAGGGCTTAAAATTCATTTTTCAAAATGGGGGGGAATTCCCCCCTTAGGTTATTCATGTAGGGGGGATTTACACAATTTGGGGGGGGGGGTCGATTCTGATACCAAGTCAAGAATTGCGATTTCAATACTTTGATACTTTTTTTAAAAAAGTGTTTGATTTTGGGGCCCCCACCACCCTGACGTCATCAGTAATATATACTGTAGTGGGATCATTCACAACAGTGGACATCCTAGATTCTGCTTGACTCTCTCCACACACACAAACACACACTGAAAATGATAGCTTATGTGATATGTTTCTATCATATATTTTTGAATTCATATAGAGTGTATTTATTTAATAATGCATTTTTTAAAGTATAGCATTTTACTAGTAATTACTAGTAGCTAAACATATTTAGTAATTTGAATGCCTCATATTGACGTTTAACCTATAACACTTAGGCATATCTTTAATGTGGTGTGTAGGTCCAATTGAGTGCACATTGCTGATGAGTAGGTGTAATTGAGTGCCTGTCACTTTAAGAAAATAATGAGAGTAATTCTATGGAGTAATTAGCCCCCCTTCAACCTGACGGTTTTAGGCTATAGTCGCTAGTGAATAAAAGTTGTGCATAGTGCGGTATGTGTATGCAAATCATTATGTTTTCTATGTCATTAGATACAATAAATGTTCAAAAAACTAACATGTCAAGACAATCTTTCTGGGATCAAGTGTTGACGGACCTGAGCTAGCAGGATAGTTACCAAGGAGCTCTTTCCAGATGTAAAAGTTTGCCATGGTAAGCGTAGCCTATTTTATAAAGCAAAGTGGTTCTCTCTCTCTCTCTCTCGTCCCCGTGTGTGTGTGCGTCTGCATGAGGCTATGTTCAATTCAACTCGGTAGTTGATCAGTCCGGTCAATAGCACCGCATTCACGCCACTTAATGATTAGGCTATATTAACGTCATCAGACAGGCTGTAAAAGTGTATGCGGGAATTTCTCGCATTATGATGGCTAGAGTTGCGGGACTTGAACAAATTATGCGCAATACCCGCAATCCCGCAGTGAAATTTAAGCCCTGGAGCCGCCAGAGTGATAGCCAGGGCGTTGGCCATACTGGCTGCCCGTGCTGATGCGTCAAAGCAGTGACTGATGAGACGGTCCGTCTTGGCACACTCCTTACGCGGGCAGCGTGGATTGGGAGATGCATTGGCAGGCCCCAGGGAAGTCCAGGCGGCGATAGACTGCTCGACCGGTGGCATATCCCCTAGCCCTGAGTCGGCCGGATAGGCAGCCTTTGCCAGCTGACGGCAACCTGGATTGAATTGGGGGCGCTGTAGCGACTTACCCCATGCCGTACGCAGCACCTTCGTGTAATCCTCTGCCACGGGTGTACAGGGTGGCGGGCTGCTGTGCGAGACGCCTTCCCAGACGCCCCCAAGGGAAGCCATGTCTGGCATAGGGGCCTGAAGACCCAGGATCTTGGAGGCACTCAACACCCGTGACATCAAGGAGCCGACGGGGACCTCCCCTGGCACCGTGGATTTATCAGTTGACTCCACCATGTCTGAATGTAGCTCATCCAGGAGGCCGTCCCCGCTTATGTCATCGATCGTAGAACGAGGGGCATGGAGCGACAGCACATCCACATCACCCAGATCAACATCCGCACCATGGCTCTCAGGCCTGGATGGGGAGAGACCTTCCTGGCCAGGGGCAGAGAAGGGGATGACGTGCCCTGGAGACCCTCCAGCCTGTCCATCCTCCTAGCCAGTGCCTGGAGAGCTGAGAGAATCTGAAGCCACTCCGTGCCAATACCCTCGGTCACGGCAGTTGGAGCCGAGCGCTTAGCAGGTCCAGGGACCTCCACCTGATCATGCCTGGAAGGGGACTCATGTTGCCGTTTATGCTTGTGCGTATGCTTACGGCCATGCCTATGAGAGTGGGATGGTCGGTCGGGTGAGCGCCGCCTGTCCTGTCCACGCACGTGGCCACATGCCTGGTCAGCCCGGCGGAGCCGTTCCTCCCTATGAAGGTCACAGGCTGCGCTGCAGGGGCGGTCGACATCCTCCAGGAGGTGGGCGGCCCCAAGGCAAGCGGGACACTCTCTATGCCCATCATTGGGAGCCATCGTGGCCCTACAGACTCTGCAGTAGTGTGCCGCCATAGCCTACCACAGAAAAACACAATGCAATACAACACAATACAATACAATAAGGCACTTACCTTGGCCGTACAACGCACTGGGTCTGCAAGCAGCAGCTCGTAAAGAGATACAGCAGTGGTGTAATACAGTACACGGGTGGCCTGAAGCAGTGTGCGGACACGCTGGCCCAGCTAGCTGCGGACAGCAGCGACGGGGTACACAACAGATACACAAAGAAGGCGGCCACCAGTGCGCGAACACACGCGCCGACGTACACCAGTGGACAACTGGAGAAAAGACACACAGCAGCCCGCACCTCGTGCAAGACTGCACCTAGCAGACACAAACAGCTAAACTTACCTTTTGCAAGTAGCCTAGCACACAACAACAAAGCTAACAAGAAGCACACAGTAACATTAGCGCCTAAGCGGCCGAGCACATACAGTGGGTCCCAGTTAAAAATTGACACTTCATTCACGATCATGGTGAATTGTAAGTACAACTGCAGCCGCTTGGGGCAGCATAGTCCGCTGTGGAGTTCTAATGGTCGAACCAGGCGGCGATTCGACAGCAAGGGCTGTGATTGGCCGAAGTTTTTCAGTGCGTTTCTCTGTGTTTTTAGCAGCCCCTGCAACATGCTAGTCCACTGTAGCCTAAGCCTTGTACATAATGTTAAAACATAGTTTTGGATTCAGCGGCAAGATTTCTTGATTGTACAGTGTCTGTCTCTCAGTTTTAAAATGAGAGCTTCGTCAGCTGGCAGTAGGCTACTTTGTCGGTATTCATGAGAAGTTCGCTTGCTAACAGAACATAAATATGCTGCCCGGAAACCTTGTGAATAGTTCTGATTTTTTTTACTACACTAACGAGGTGGAAATATAGACGTTGCCTACAGCAGCTCCTTAACAGTAATGTTAACAAAATGACAGCATTCATATGACACAGCAATGTAGGCTACAGTCCTACCCAATAGGCCTACTCGAAGCAGATAGCGTTGTCTGACGGTCGAGTGGGTTAATGCACGTATTTCCAGAACAGGTCTGCAACTTTCAGGTAGTTCTGAGTTCGAATCTAGGCAGGAGCAGAGCCATATAAAGGCCTAGGCCTATTGTTATCATTTTTTGCAAGGTGTTGCTCCTGGCAATACTTGTTTATAAGACGTTTGGTGATTAATTGATAGCTGTTTTTGGGACACGTTAAACGTTCTTTATAATGAGCGCATCCGGGGAGTAAAACGACTGTTAAATGCTGTTACAACTGTAGGCTACAATGATTGCAATACAAAAATATGCGCGTGTTAGTTTAGTTAGTTTTGTGATGTTTTGCACTTTTGCCTCATGTGTTTTCAGGTTTGAGGGCTTTTTTGGCAAGATTGACCTTGGTTAGACTCTGTATATGTTATTTCTCCGTATGGAAAATAAAGTAAATTTGACACACGTCTGTTATTAGTTCAACAACAAGTGTTGCTTGTTAAAACATGTGACTAGTGAAACTCAAATGATTTTAGAAATATTTAGCCAAAGCCAAAAGTGTTAGAGAGAGGAGAGATGCTGGTGCAGCTCAGATGTCTTCTTAATTTTCTTTATTCTTTAGTAAAAGGTGCAGAACATGATTAAACTTTGACTAACGTTTCATGTTAAGTTAGTCAAAACAGACACATCGAAATGTTAGTCAAAGTTTAATAATGTTCTGCACCTTTTACTGAAAAATAAAGAAAATTAAGACATCTGAGCTGCACCGCGTCTCCTCTAAAAATATCTGTCCTGGCCTGGTTGCAACGGATTGTGGCCAAACGACAGAAGCGCGGAGAACCCTCCTTTGTCTTCCAAAAAGTGTTACTTTGTGCCCCGCGCTCCCCCACTGCTTGTGAAAGAAGGGGATGGGGGAGGGAGCTTAAAGGTCACATTCACTGAGAAACCGTTTAATACTTGTTACTTTCGAAACACTATAGCTCTCTCCAAGTTGCATATGCATGCTGCACGTGAAAATGATCTTCTACCCCCATTGCCCGCATTAGCCAATGAAAGAAAATACACGGAAAAACAAGCGACTCAGAAAGAGCCCTTCCCAATGACGCCGAAGGGAAACTGGTTATTCATGAACTCGCCCACCTTGGCTTGTGACCGCCTACAGGAAGACTGGAAGATTTTGCGGCTAGGGGATTGTCTCTCTGCAGCTAGTAGGAGCTAACAGCAAGTTGCCAACATGGCAGAAAAAAAAAAATCGCCTGTTTTATTTCTGGCAATAACACATCAATGTTGCATGTCTTGCCTTAGAAACATGAGTTGAGGAAGAAATGGTTTGGATTTATCGTTGGAACACCACCACCGAAGTAGTGCAACATTAGTTCTGTGTTCCAATCATTTCGACAACACTCACTGCCTTAGAAAGTGGTTTTGCATCGATGTTCTGAAAACCTGGTTCTGTACCGTCATGACGATCAACCACCAGCTCACAGGCTGTAAGTACAAACAAACTTTTCCACCTAACGTCTGTTACAAAATAGCATGTTCATATTCTTCACGTTAACATGCATGAAAAGGGTACAAGCTAGGCTTAGGCTAGCCTATATTACAGGAAGCTACACCAGGCACGTAACTGAAGTGTTCTGTTCGCGACGTGTAAAATCAGAGAATGCCTAATAGGAAGGGCTCTGGTAAAATCCATTAGAGGAATGGTCTATTTTCCCGAACGTAGCCTTCAGGCCACTAACACGCCAGGTGTAGCTACTTCCATTGATTAGGCCTATTGGAAGCTAATTGTTGCAGTACATAACGCGAACGGAATGCTTCAGTTACGTGCCTGGTGTAGCTACACTCATAAGAAACTGACCACACTACCCAGAGATTTAGCTTGTTGAACCTATAATCTTCTAACCTAAGCGTTAAACCACAAATAATAATATTAGCAACAATATTTTATGCTCAACTAAGTACGGGTATTGTTCTAGTCTAAACAGGGAAAATCAAAAACACAATACCCCTGCACTATTAGGCTAAGTTGCTATCACTAGAGCTCAGGTATTTACACTTCAGTCTAATTTATGTCTTCTTGCCATTATTACATTGACATACAATGATGTTTTTTTTGATTACTTGCTGTTTACTTAGTGTTTTGTATGTCTTCCAGAGCACATCCTCATGTCAGGCTACACAGCTTTCTAGCCTACATTAGGTCATCAATGTTAGAAGCAAAGGTTTGTGATCTAACTTTTATTGTTGTGCTAGTTGGTTTCTAGAAGTCTTTTTTCTAGTAGGCTAATACAGGTTCTTATGTGCTCGTCAATGTTTTGGAAAGTCAATTCATGGGTTTCTTCAGGTCACTTTCCACAGGTGTATAAAATCAAGCACCTCGATTATGAATGCAGACTGCATGATGCTTGATTAATACACCTGTGTAAATGGACCTGATGAAACCCATGAATTGCATAACAGATAGAATTGATATTACCGAATGTCTTCTTGTGGGTATGCTACTTAGTACATCATACACCTTACCACAGTCACTAAAATATTTTTGTTTCCATTGTGCCAGTAAAGTTTTGTGAGATAGTGAATGTCCTGTGTACTATTAGTATCTTGTAACTTGACAGTAATACACATTTATTTACTTTAGGTACCCAAACAGAATACTTCATGAAAAGTATGAGTATTGATACAAGCACTTCGGATACACCATGGGCATGGGGGCCTGCTACCTCTACTGCCATCAAGCCTGTTCATCCAAGGCCAGCTAGAAGACCTCGGGTTGATCAAGAGGAGGAGGAGGATGAAAGCGACATCTCCACAATAACACCTGATGGCTCCACCTATGGCCCAGCGCAATTAAAGAGCAATGTAATAAAATCATCACAGCCAACGAATGTGTTTTGTGTGTTGTCCCTTCGGATCCCCAGGACAATACAAGCCGAAACAACAACTCAGACCAACTTTTCCCTAAATAATCCCAGCACCATCTTACAAAGGATCTGTAGGCCAGATGTCTGCATCGTCTGGCAAAAAGAGGACATTGTTAATTCTGTGCATAGTTTGGATGTTCTTGTTTTGTGTTTGCATTATTTAACAGACTGCAATATTACTATTTGTCAGTGTTTCACGGACCACCTAGCAAAAAAAAAAAACAGTAGACCTACTTCAACAGTATATTACACAATAGGCCTTCTTACTGAACCACCTTGCTTATTGTCTTTGCACCTTGCTTATGGTGTCAGAGGATTCATATCATTTAAACTGGCATAGGTTACATCAGTGTTGCAGAACTGTTTGGATTTACATACAAGTTGGTTCAATATTGCAAACCACTCGTCTATTATATTTTACCACATCTACTTGTGGAACACTTGAGATAGCTTGTGGACCACACTTTGAGTACCACTGCTGTATGTAAATATAATACAGTTGTTTATAGAAAATTGACCTGTTTTGTATATTTGTTTTAGAAGTTTCATCAGTTTTTGTCCCTTTTAAGCTAAAGGTTTATCTTACCTTTCATATCTTCTGTCTCACAGAGGGCCATAGTCGTCATAGTCGAATGTTTAGTGCATTTTGAAGGGAGTACATTATGCTAAGGCAGACTGGTTCTAATCCTGGGTACAGGGTCATACAGACAACAGGGGTACTGGTGTTGCCCATTTTTCTAACCACATGAGCAATCCCCTTACGAAAAAGTAGTATAGGAATCTTATAGTATTTGGGGCAAAATATTATAGTAATCTTATAGGAATAATTGGGACATACTGTAGTAGTACTACTAATAACTATAATATCCTGTAACCGCTATAGTTTTTCTATAGTAGTCTTATAGTACCTATAGTATGTCCAAATACTATAGTATTCTTATAAGATTACTGTAATATTTAGTCCCAAAATACTATAAGATTCCTATAGTAGGCTACTTTTTCTGTCATACGTGACAGAAAACAACTTGAGTAGGCTAACCTCTGCCAATGTCAGGCTATCATAGTTCTCATTACCGGAGAAGTCTTGCAGCACACATTCTCTGCTTCTGTAGGCATTCTGGTACAATTCCAGCAAAATATAGCTAGGTAGGCGTGTTTGCATTTAGATCTATATATATATATATATATATATATATATATATATATATATATATTGGGCTATGACCAAGTGGTCTTTCAATGATAGTATCATGGAATTCAAACCATAACTATCTAGCTATTCTGATAGCATTAGCAGGCTAGGTCAGTGGCTGAACTGCATTTAGGGTGCTTACCTGTGTTGTGAAGTAAAATATCTACTAGGAAGATTGCAAAGACTTTTGACTGTGTAAAGAAATAGGTCTTTATTTTATAACGTTTCCAACTGTTTATTACTTGAAAGCAAGATGACGATTGTCACAAACATTTACCTCTTTTAGGAGAAATTTTAAGCCGACAGGCAATTGTTACCATTCTATTAAACCAACGTTCACCGTCAAACGATCAGGAAGCGGTTCTTCTTCCTACTCGAACACTAGGATCAAACACATGAAGTTGTATATCCGAAGACATTTTGTGCAACAGTTTTGACTCGAGTTTTAGCCAGGTTTTAGCACTGTAAAGTTGAATATGGAGCATAGCACAGGCAGAATCGGATGAGGACGCACTGGAGGAAGCGTCACAGTACTGTTAGCCAATCAGAGGTGAATTCATTAGCATGTCATTAATATTCATGACTAGAGGCGAAATCAGTCGTTCCTCCTCCCACCTTCCCCACCAAACTAGAACAGCATGAAACAGACGCAGGGACAGCATTTTTTCACCAAAACCGGCTCACAGGGCATTCATCAATACTACAGACCACTGCAAAATTAATGAAAAAACGATGAGATGAGACCTTTAACGTGAAAAAGCTTAATGTCACAAAACGGCAACGAGTCGTTTTAGGCTACAGGCCTTCATAATGGTAGGCTACAGGAAGTGGGGGAGGGTATGGGATGACCAGAGCCGTCATCTATCGTCTTTCCAGGCACACAGCTCATTATATAGCCTATCGACTGCCTTAACAGATAGGCTTTGCTCTTGGGTTTGGCCTTACAGCGAACTCAATGCTCTTGTTGCTTGCAGTTTGTTAAATAAAGCGATGCAGATTACATTATTTATTTCTGATTAATTGCGTCTTTTGATGCATTTTGCAACATTTGCTTGTTAGGCTGGGCTACTGTCAATGTCCTGTACAGGTCAATGTTCAATAATTGCTGGTGTAGGCCTAGGCTATTAATCAATTAGGGACTGTTCGTTATTTATTTAATTAAGGGGCTACCGAAGGAGTTTTGGGAGCGTTAGTCAAAAAAGACGTGACACTCCCTCGCCAGCAAGAATTTTTTCTATGACCCTCCAAAGTGATTGAGAAAAAACGCATGACACCCCCCCCTCCAGTCCCAACAATTTATTGATGCCTTAGGCTACTGGGTCAATTTGGGAGCTTGCATGCTACGACTCCTTCCTTGAAATGCCTTGAAAAGGCTGTCGTTTGCACAATTTCACAAATCATCACCGGGACGAAACAAACCTGTCAACTTTTCGGGGGTTTATCGCGTATTTTAACTTTTTTTCCTCGCTGTCTTAGGAGGAGCTGCAGGGCCGTCGCCGGGGATCACGAGGCCCTGTCTGCGAACTTGACAGCAAGGCCCTTTTCACTTACGTGCATGAAATCATGCGATAGCTTACTTTACACATAGCCAAGGCTACCGTCGGTGTATTTTAATAGTAGCCTAGTCTAATAAGCTACACCAGCTTGCCTTTTAAGAGGGGAAATTCAATTGTATAGCCTATAACATTAGCTGAGTCACATCTTTGGCCATATGGTGTTTATCATAGGCTACATCACGAAACCAAATAGTGTAACAAAGGCGAACACTTTAACAGGGGGAATTAATTGGGCATGAATCATTGTGCTGAACGGTATTTGTCAATGAGCAGAAACACACACGACATTCAAACTATTGATAAGATGTACTGGTCTGTATCTATCATTTTCTTGCTTTGCCGCAAACTCAGCAATGAAATCATAGGCCAGTTTGCAGGTAGCCTAACGTCTTTTTCATAGAAGGGAGAGCCCAGTCTCTCCTGTGACATGGAGGTGCGCAAATAGTTTCTAATAGCCTGTTCAACTTCGAAAAGCTTCGTTCACCCGATGTCAGTCACTGATAGCAATTTCAAAGTTCGGAAAGCTTCATCTTTTTAAGTTTTAAGTGCAGTGGCCCCTATCTGCCCCCTTTGGAATTATAGGCTATCTAGAGCCTATTATAAGGTCCAGTGCGTTATGTCCTGGGATTCGGATGTGCTCAAAAAGAAAAGAAAAAACACTTTTTTTTATAGATGGTTATGAGGAGCAATGTGAGAGAAATTTGATGATCATTGATCGTTGTTTTGGGACGTTAAGCCTTTTCCATAGGCGTCAGTGAAGGAGATTGAAGAATGGCCATTTTTTTATACGAAAATATTTCTTAACTACAAAAACTCAGTGTCATTCAGACTCTACCCTCTTGTTGTTTTATTATCTTTTTCGTTGTCGCTTTGAACGTTGGCAAGCAGGCATGTTATGCTTGCAATTTAAGTGAAATTTCTACAGTAGGCCTACAACATGCTGTTAGGCTGGATGGGCTACGGTCAATGTACTTTGTACAGGTAAATGTTCAACAATTGCTGGTGTACAGGTTATATAATCAATTAGCTAAATCATTTGTCCAGCTGTTTAAAAAAATGTTCGTGCTACATTCAAACGCAAAAGGTGCTTTGATATATTTTTCGTTTGAACGTCGGCAAGCAGGCATGCTTTGGTTGCAATGAATGAGGATAATTGTTTTTTTTTTTACATTATTTTGAATATGACTAGCTCCAGTCTCAACAGCACGTATTTTTTCCACACGCTAAGTTCTAACACATAGTCCTATCCCCTCTCGCTTTCTCTCTCTCCATCCCTGCACACGGTGCTTTCTTAAATGAGCTGCACCATTTTACAACAATTGCATCTACATTTTCATATTAGAATGTTTTGTCAAGTGTAAGCTTAAACTACCGTGATCAATTTAAGTTCCCGTGCCCCCGCTGCGTCATGGAAGCAGTAAGTCAGTCGCAACAAAAATAGTAGTGGCACCCAAGTGACACCTTGTGGTTGTTTGTGTCAACTGCAGTTTGTGCCATTTCTGCTGAGAAAATGGGGTGCGTGATTCATGAAGGAACCCGTCCAAACTTAACGGGGACCCACTGTACGCGCTGATCAGGCCCACACAGGTTCCGGCTGCCAGAGCAGTAAACAGAAATAATAACGGTGGCCCACGCCGGTGCGCGAACGCACCCAGCAGGCTCACACCAAGCCCAACTAGCCGCGAACAGCCAGATAAGGTACACAGTAGTTAACAAACAACAACCCGGAAACCTGGCACACACAAAAGGAAAATAACACTGAAAACGGGCGGCCCGCAGCAGTGCGCCGAACGCAGGCAGCAGGCTCACACTAGCCCCTCCGCCCGTGCGGTATGGGGTGAACTCAGGAAAGGCGCCAACAAGTTAAACAAAGTTAAACAAAGTTAAACGAAGTTTCCTGAAAAAAACACAGGTTACTGCCACATGCAGACTAACAAACACAGTCAAGCAAGAACGCGGTGAAAGAAAAAGTACTCACGTATCACAGGTCTCAGATGAGGCGATCAAGGTGAGAGACTGAACCGGGAGCAATCTCCGCTATTTACAAGCTCGAGTCGTTCTGCTTCCGGAGGTCATGGGCATGACTTTGTTGACATATGGTCTCGGTGATAGGCAGAACGAAGGTGATCATTCCTTTTTGAGACCGTAGTGACGGTCAGAGTGAGGTCGAAACAGATCTGAATCTAGTCCCAACTTCAGCGTTGTGGTTTCACGTTTGCATGCAGGCTAAACAGGGGGAAACAGCGTTTTTGCTTTGTGATGTTGTTTCCTCGTTTGTTTGAAATATCTGATTTGCCAGCTGTTTGCTCGAAGGGTTTGCGACACCTTTCCTCAGCTGTTTTAGCATTGGTGTGAACGGAATTACTTTTAAGGAGGGGAAAATATCAGTTTTTCAGAATACTAAGTATTACTGTAACATGGTCTAATAGCCTTAAGCCTTGTCTTGGAAAGTCATTGCTTGTTCACCAGTTATTTCAGTTATCTGATAAATTAATATCAAATAGGGCCTACTTATAATACTGTAACACAGAGAAATGTCAGTGGGTACACATACAGTATGTTTTTACATCTATGAAAAACGCATAGGCCCACATTGATGAACAAGCATATGTTTTGTTACCAAACTCATAAAAAAATTATTAATTATGGCCTGCTTGCCATAATGGTAATGTTATTTATACTTTCAAAGCCAGGTAATTTGTTGGTAATCAATAATAATAGAATACAGAGGCAATTGTACAATAATATACTAGGATACTAAACCACCAACTTGGAATACACCCCTGCACAGTGATTTTGGAATGCACTTGGAATACACCCCTGGACAGTGTTTTGGAATACACTTGGAATACACCCCTGGACAGTGTTTTGGAATACACTTGAAATTACACCCCTGCTGATAATGCTGATGAGGCCCGGGATGAAAATGAGTTTGCATTAGACTATTGATTGATTGAATTGACATTGTTGTTTATTATTGCTATTATTCTTATTATAATCTGACCAACATCTTAATTTGTTCCCTGTTAAATGTTAAGTATTATATAATTTTGTATTTGTATGTCGCTTTATGCAAAAGCGTAACCATTACCATAACCATAACCATGATGGCTTGGAACACCTGTGAAGGGTGCTCGGAGGTAAACCACCACAATGTTGTTTGATTTCCAATGATCTCCTTCCGATATTTCTCCCGATGCACTCCCTCATGGAGGGGCACTCCATTCAGCCTTAGCACATTTACCTGTTGCAGTCCTTTTCCACTATAAATACATTTGATTTCATATGTTGAGGAGTGAATTCTTTTTCCCTGGCTCCTTCTAGAATTCTACACAAACATTCTTTAGTTTCAGTGTTCTTTATACAGTCTGTGGGGGAAATCTCTGAGGGTAATTGTCGCATCATCGTGTCCTGGAAAAGATTATTAATTTTTCGGGACAATGACTCAAAAAAGAGAAAAATCCAGGGAAAACCAGTATGTGTGGCAAACCTACATAGAGGCCTATACTGACTGCAATACTACTTTGGTGTACCATACAGCTTTATGGTTAACTTTGTTTAGTGTTGATTTGAACTATTGTAATGTTCATATTCTGTAAGTCGCTTTGGACAAGTGTGAGCTAGCTAAATACCATAACCATAACCCTAAACATAACTTATATGAACATGAACATTTGAATGATATGCGATTGCACACTATTTATTAATCAGGATTTGCAACAAGACACAGCTCTACATCTAGATCTTTGATTGAGAGTTGTGCTTTGTATATGTTTGGTTAGTTATTATTCTGTTACATTTAGTTTAGCCTGTGATATTGGTATTTTTATTTAGGCTATACACTGTAAAAAATAACACTACATCTTACTGCAGTAACACAAGTATACTTTACTTACTATAGGCTGACCTAGTGTTCTTACTAGAGTAACATTAGTAATGTGCCGAACTTGCAACAATGGGGTCTACAACTTGAGATACACGAGTAAGCTTCACAACTCAGACCTGAGTAAACTGGACTCACGCAGTGCACACGCGCACAGTTGCAGAGGGAGCATTCTGGATTCCACAGCCAACGGTCGGCAGTGTTACGGTGTGGCTGACTTTTGGGATGGGAGTGTAACAGCTTCACCAGTGACTTGCTCTGTCCGGTAAGTTTACAGTATGTATTAATGTGTCAGATGTTTACAGTATAGGTTGAACTAACAGCATTTGTGCAAAACTGTACATTCGGTTTCATTAACAACTGGGGTAATGTTAAGTTCAACTTGCTAAGTGGCAGATATATGCTTAGCTGCTAACAGTTTGCAGCTAACTGATAGCAGCTATGCGAAGTTAACACCAAAGATCTTTGTTAACACTGCCTCAGACCATGCTGAGCAGAAAACAAATATTCTAGGTATTCAAGCCCTTTGATATTTTTGTTATCGAAGTTATGAGGAAGTGGTGGCCTGGGGTCTAAAACTAGGCTGTATAAATTTGCCAATAGCAGTTGTCTTCATGAGCTCTCTTAATGAAGTTTAGTTCTAATGTTAGCCATTTCTCATGAGAAATGCTTGCTAGCATGCTAAGTTGATTCAAAACGTGTAAAGATTAAACTGTGTATGGTTTACGCCGATATTCCTACTGTATTGATAAAACAATTAGGATAATTGGACTCATAACCTTACTGACTGAGAAAGCCATGGTCTTTTATCTAAAATCTTCGTTGTGATTTAGCAAGAGGACTTAGGTTGCAGTGTGTGGAATTTGAACGAATGTGCCATTATTGAGGTGCAAAATGGCATCATATAATTCCAACGATATGATTGACATTTTAAATTCTATTGTGATAAATGTACTAGGCCTGAAGCAATAGAGAAAATTAAGTTGCCAAATCATAATATTTTTAGCTTAACAGTATTAATTAGGTCTCTGGAGAAATAATTTAAATTAACATTTAATGTGATAAACTTAATCAGCTGTTTTAGTTAAACATGGCCAATAGATGCATATTGATAATAATTTTGCCCTCTTTTTTCTTTTGCAGTTGGAAAACTGAAAATGCAGAGCAATGAACTGGACATGTAAGTTGTGCTTGTTTGGATGTGAAGTCAGAGGTCAGTTGCTCAAACACTACTGATTGAAACATGGAGGTTACACCAGAATACGACCCGAAAAAAAAAACCAGAGGGTGGTTAAAACTGGCCAACGCATCACTGGTTCCTCACTCCCCACCATCAAGGCCATCCAGGGCAAGTGATGCTTATGCGTGAAGGCGCCAGCATCATCAAAGACTGTTCTCACCTCAACCACAGACTGTTCACCCCACTCCCCTCTGGGAGGCGTTACAGGTCTCTCTGCACCCAAACCAGCAGGTTCAGAGGAAGCTCCTTCCCTGCGGCTGTCACCCTACTGAACTCTAGCTGTGCATCCCGGTGACAACCAACCAACTAAGCCCCGCCCGATGCCCCTTGCCTGTGCCTGTTGAGGTGTCCACCATGACCACGGAAACCTTGACGGGGACACCCACCCCGTGGACAATTGCACTACCCTATCCCACCCATAGTGTTCTATTTATTTACAAATGTACATACTGTAATTACACATATAGCCATTCCATTTTCTACTGCTCTTCATACTATTCATCCTGCACATACACATATTCTTACTACTGTTATAATGTTACTGTTTCTGCACTACAGTACTGTTACCACACTGCACATAGCTGTATACTGTACATATATGTCTATATGGTTCATACCAAATATATCCATATTTATTCTGCTAATACACTGCACATATTTATACCTAATTTATATTACTCTAAACCACCTTCTGTAAACCAACTGTATACTACTGTTTACACCGCATATTTCCTATCCTGTCTATGCACCACCTGTCTTTGTATATCACATTGCATTTTTCTGCTTTTTTTGCACTTCTAGTTAGATGCAAACTGCATTTTGTGGTCTTTGTACTTGAACTCTGCAAAATGACAATAAAGTTATCTAATCTAATAGTGCCAACTATTTGTGTATATTCTGCAAGTAAACTTTACTAAACCAACATAAAGTACCCTTTACAACTCAAAGTAAGGGTAACTCATTTTAACAGTAGTAAATACAACTTTGTTTCAAGTAAGCTTTTACTTGAGGGGCATGAAGTAAACTTTACTAGTTGGAAGTAAGTAACCAGAACTTTAAAGTCTTAAGTAAGGATAACTTCTTCTAAGTAAGCATTACTTGTAGACATCAAGTAAACATAACTTGAAAGAGAAAAGTTTTGTTTACTTAACTTATTTAAGGCAACGAGTTTCCACCCTTTTTTCAAGTAACCATTACTTATTATTTTTTACAGTGTATGAGTACTTTAAACTGTTACTTTTAATGTAAATAACATTTATAGATGTCATTGAAGTTGCCTTGAACACAAAAATCTGCTAAGAACCATAACATAGACACATAAACATATATTTACATTGCAAATAAGTTTAATATTGTAGCGTCAGTGCATTGTGGGTTGGGGTGTCAGGAGAACTTTGGGGGGTTATTGTATGTGTCTTTATCTTACAGATTGGTAAGGTGAAGCTTATCTGGTTCTGGTGAGCATAAAGCACCCTGTTGGTCACATGTACATGAACATTTGAATGATATGTTATTGCACACTAACAGTTATTCATCAGGGTTTGCATCAAGACACAGCTCTAGATCTAGATCTTTGATTGAGAGTTGTGCTTTGTATATGTTTGGTTAGTTATTATTCTGTTACATTTAGTTTAGCCTCTGAGATTGGTATTTTTATTTAGGCTATATGACTATTTTAAACTGTTACTTTTAATGTTAATAATGTTTATAGATGTCATTGAAGTTGCTTTGAACACAAGAATCTGCTAAGAACCATAACATAGACACATAAACATATATTTACATTGCAAATAAGTTTAATGATAAGTATAGCCATAGCAATGATGAATGGTGTGGACATTTACACTCAATACTATTCTACTCTGTATTGTTTGATCTTTATTATGTGGCTGACAGCCTATAGGAAATCAGGATTTGCAACAGCAACAAAAAAACTATCTGATCTGTCAACAGAAATTACATTCTGGTTAGTTTGTCAGAGTGACTAAAAATGTCTGCCATATCTCATATGGGCGTATGTGCAAGTCTGTGTACAGAAATAAAGTGCATCTCTCTAGGTCATGGCAAGCAAGGAGTTATTTTCACACCATCTAAAAGTCACTTCCTTTGTACATTTACCCAGTTGTCACTGTACTTTGACTGTAGTTCACTGATGAACTTTCTATCTGTTTAGATTGCTACTGTGAAAAAGCTGCTGTTTATGTTACTAAGAAAGTGTATGAGACAGTTTCGTACATGCGAATATAATTTCCAAAAGCAGAAAATGAATCTGTACAGGCCCAAATTTCCTGGCAACATGCCAAACAGCACTTAAGCCTCAGAACTTCTAAGTCATTTGGTGTTATTAGACGAAAAATGAACTTTATGACCACAACGCTAAATGCTATGTTTGGAGAAGCATCGATAGTTAGTAACAAATGATGGCAAGATGAATGCAGGCATGTATGTGATGAATGCATGTAGCCTGGCCATGCCCAACTAGAACCATGTTATCAGAAAATGTTGGAGGAAAATTTGCTCTCATGAGCTAAAAAGCTGTGCATGGGGCGCATTTGGATTCTCTGACATGAAAATGACCCTTCAGTGGATGAACAGAAATAAGTGAAGGTTCTGGAGTGGCTATCACAGTCTCTTGACCCCAATATCATTGAGCCTGTTTGGGGAGATCTCAAATGTGCAGTTGATGCAAGACAACCCAAGAGATTACGGGATTTGGAGGCTTTTCGTCAAGTAGAATGGGCATCTCTACCATCTGCGAACATAAAGATACTCATCCATCCACAACCATCACAAAAGACAGCAAGCTGTCATTGATGCTAAAGGGGGCAATACATAGAATTAAGAACTAACGGTATGTAAACTTTTGAACATGGATATTCTCATTATATTCTTTCTCAAAACAACAGCCAGGCCAACGCACACATGCTGAATGACTGAAGCTAAGCACGTGTGGGCTTGGTTAGTACTTAGAATGGAGACCTCCAGGGAACACTAAGTTGCTGCTGAAAGTGGTGTTGGTGGATGGCAAGTAAGTGGCACTCTTCCCTATGGCCAAGAAATTGATCCCTGACTCAGTGCAGTGACAGTAGATGCCATTCTTCAGATGAGAGATTAAAAACTGAGGTCTTGACTCACTGTGGTCATTAAAGATCCCATGGCACTTATCACAAAGAGTAGTGGGTTTCCTGGTGCCGGGTGCCCTGTATTCTCTGTATGAACGATGCTATACAAATAAAGCTTATTATTATTATTATTATTATTATTATTATCATTATGCTTTGCCTAATCACTCATCTTTTCACAAAGGAATGATACACATTTTACTGATTCTGCTGTAAACTTATGAGCAACAGCTATATGTAGGCATATGTCATGGCAGATTGTTTTAGTTGCACATGAAAAAACAAAACCTTATAAGGTATTTTTTTTGACGGTAAGATGCATTTATTACATTTGAAAGTAATGAATGCATTTGATTTCAATTCAATAATGCTTCAACAACATCCAAACAGATTGTGCTACGACTGTCTATGTTCTACAACAGGATGAGGGGTTAGAAATGGAAACTTGAACAGTTTGTCAGGGTCACTTGTTTTAACACCCTCTCTTCTTGATGATGTTGAAACAGATAAAAAAGGGAAGGAAATCCTCTGCAGAAAACTTTCTGTCCTTCACATTTTAGCATGAGCAACAGTTGGACACAAACTAGTGTTTCTCCTTGTGTAGATTATTCAAGACCTCTTTACTCAGTAAGTACACTCTGCATCTTCTTTAATGTTTTGAAAATGTGTTTACAGTATTGTGAGCACCCAGAAGAATACTCTAAACTTGTGATGGGTTTCTCTTCAAGTTGTCTCCTTGTGCTGTAAAAATGTCCCCTAAAATCCTTTGGATACTATTTGGAGGACTGATGGTTACAATTCCAGGTATGATGGCATTACATAACTGCTCAAATGTGCGCATATACTCAGAGGCGGACAGAGTACACAGCTTCATTACTTGAGTAAAAGTACAGATACCCCTTGCTAAATTTGACTCAAGTACAAGTAAAAGTACAACAGACAGATGTCTACTTAAGTAAAAGTACTTGAGTATCATGAGTACATTTTCTAAATATTGCATTACTACTGCCACAGTGCTTACATTTATGTACAGAAATGTCCTACATGGAGCTATGAAAAATTTTAATGTTAATACCTTGGAGAATGTAAAAGGAATTAAAAGTAAAATCAAGTAATTTCCATCTTTTTACCATGTTTCCAGGGATGGGCAGTATTTCTAATAAATGTATTTAAAATACGTATTTCAAATACAAAATACTATTTTGTTATTGAAACACTTGAAGCGAAAACTATCATTGTAACTTGATGGTGAGGTGGGGCCACGGGTTGGCACAACCTGCTGCGTCTTCATCCATTGTTTCGTCCATGGTTTCGTCTCTTATCTAAATCTGACCATGGAGTTGACTTTGGCGGAAAGCTGAAGGTGATTGCTGATAGGCTGTCCCAATCAGTGGCACCTGCACAATCCAATCACGTTTGAGAGGGAAACAACAAATTGAGGGTTTCCTACAGTTCTCTTTTTTTAAGAAGTAAAGGGTACTCACGGTTAAAGGAATTATCCGGAGTAAAATGCACTTTAGGTCGATTTACGGATGATTAGGGGTACATACGTTGAGTTGACATCAAAATCATGTCATTCGGATGTGTTTTTAGAAAGTTCGATTGTACCGTTTTCAGTCAAAACTCGTAGCCTGGAAGTGAGCAGGGCATATCAATTTAGCTACAAAACGCTATTTTTATACCTCTTCTACAGTTCCAAACAATATAACACTTACGTGGTAGTGAGTAGAGGGTCCCTAAAGCCAAACCGAAGTATCCCGAGGTCTTTATGTGGTCACATAGAGAGTCCAGAATGAATTAAAAAAAAAAAAAACGAAATTGTGAATTTCCAGAGCGTGTTACAACACACTCAGCAATCGACTCCTACGGACTTTCCCCTGAAGATGGCAGCAAAGATGGCAACATTTCCGGAAAGGTACTGGCTTGATGAAATTCATTCTGGACTCTCTATCCGAACACATAAAGACCTCGGGATACTTCGGGATACTTCGGTTAGGGACCCTCTACTCACTATCACGTAAGTGTTATATTGTTTGGAACTGTAGAAGAGGTATAAAAATAGTGTTTTGTAGCGGCGAAATTGATATGCCCTGCTCACTTCCAGGCTACGAGTTTTGACTGAAAACGGTACAATCGAACTTTCTCAAAACACATCCGAATGACATGATTTTGATGTCAACTCAACGTATGTACCCCCAATCATCCGTAAATCGATCTAAAGTGCATTTTACTCCGGATAATTCCTTTAAGGATAGAAATGTAGTGGAGTAAAGAGTACAATATTTGCCTCTCAAATGTACTTGAGTAAAGTCATGAGTACTCCCCAAAAATGATACTCGAGTAAAGTACTCAAGTAAATGTACTCTGTTACTGTCCGGCTCTGCATATACTATTTAAGTTTGCTTCATTTCTTCCTCATACAACTTTTTAAATTCACTCTGAAATGTGAAATGAAATGATTTTGAATCTGTACAATGTTACATTTAATGAATCATCTCTGTAGGTTATTCTGTAAGTGATGGTCTTCAGGTCGCACGGCCACTGACTGGTGAGGTGACTTATTCCAGCCAAAGTCTGTGTGTGCTGCAGGGAGCCTCTGTGGTGCTGACCTGTTCCTACACAGCACCCAGGAAGCAGCCAGTCTGGTCCACATTCTGGTTCAGTCCCAAACTAAGTGGTAAATGGTGGAGTGAGGAGCAGCCTGAGGACCTGCTCTTAGACCCAGAGTTTGCAGGCCGTGTGGCGTACAGCAGGACAGAAGACAGAAGCTCCACTCTCACCATCACTGACATGAGACTGAGTGATTCAGGACTGTATCGCTGCCTGTTCATATCTGACCAAGGGACACATTCTGACTTAACCGGAGTCAGTGTTACAGTCACAGGTAATTTGTCCAAATGAAAAGCCCATGTTATGCTTTTTATGAAATATTATTGAATTAAAGCCATTTAATTTCTCTACAGATCTGAAGATTAAAATGGTGGGCTCTACATCAGTGGACCTTTCTTGTTCTACATTGTGTAGTTTGACGTTTAAAATGTTGAATGTTCCCTCAGAAGTAAAATATTTATACTTCAACATATATGAAAATGGACAATTTAAAAAAC
This sequence comes from Alosa alosa, assembly GCF_017589495.1. Lineage (NCBI taxonomy): Eukaryota > Metazoa > Chordata > Actinopteri > Clupeiformes > Clupeidae > Alosa > Alosa alosa. Next base: position 35,018,953 of record NC_063195.1, on the reverse strand, counting down.
ACATTTACCCCAGCACACCAACATTACCTCTGAGTAGTGGTGACGGGGGAAGTTACTCTTGTACTGTTGGAGGCCTTGATCAACTCCGTTCACAAGCAGTATGTAAGTTAGCTCACTTTTATGCCTTCATTAAAACACACAAGAGATTTTTATGTGATTTATACGATTATGTGTTTGTTTTTAAACGTTAGCTTAAAGATACTGTATGCTGCCTTTTCCTATTTAAACACACTTATTTTCAATGTATTCCAGGTGTGCGGGGTAATACATGCTGGGGTGTGTCCTATTCAGACAGGAGGGTCTGTGCTTTAAGAGGCTCCTCTGTCCAGCTGTTCAGCTCTTACACGTATCCCAGAGGTCTCACAGTCAAATCTGCATTCTGGTTTAACAAATGGGAAAAAAGAAACCTAATAGATTTGCGTAGTATGGAGCTTTTTAAAGATCGCGTAACCTACCTTGGAAATTTGCAGGATCATTCCAACCTGACAATTCGAGATGTGAGAGAGAGAGATTCTGGAGAATATTGTTTTAGGTTTACAGCAAACGACAGCTATATTGGTAAACCAGGAGTCATCCTCAATGTGACAGGTATTACTACAAATTTGACACTACTTATTTTGAGTTATGTTGACATTATGCTCCATACTTGTAGTCCACCATCATGGTTGCATCCTGTTTTCTGTTTGTTTGGTTCCAGGCCTGCAGGTGCGGATGAGTGCTGACCACGTCAGCGAGGGTCAGAAAGTGACCCTGACCTGCAGCACAACCTGCACTCTGAGCAACAACCCTACTTACCTCTGGTACAAGAACGGCAACCCCGTACCTCACAGACACACAACCAGGAGCAACAGGCTGTACCTGATGTCCGTCAGCAGTGAGGATGGAGGTGATTACACCTGTGCTGTTAAAGGACATGATCACCTCACCTCTTCTGCAGTCACTCTCAGCATCGGTAAGTTCTTTTCATTACTGGAGCTTCTTTCTGAAACCAACAAAAAGGGTCATGCTCCTACCTGCAAAAACTACGTAGTGCAATACCAGGTGTTCAAAGTGCGCATCTGCAAAGTCAGAGACCCCATTCTAAGTATGTTTTAATCTTTTCATTTGTTTGTGTCTATTTACCTCTTTATAAAAGCAATTTTGATATTCAATCAATCTTTTGAATCATTCGATCAATTTGATCATTCAGGTATATTACAGTTTCATTGTAACATAAAAATGTTCTTTTGATGTTTAAGCCCACAGTGGATCAGAGAATCACTCAGGTGTTTATGCCTCAGTTGGAATCCTCCTCCTCCTCCTCCTGGCTGTGTCACTGGTCTGTGGTGCTCTGTGGATGAGGTGAGAAATGTGTATTTTACCAGCAGCACACACAACAGGAGGCTTTTGACTTTGTTATAACCAGCGTGTCCCATGTGTTTGTACAAAGGAGGAGGAGAAGTAGCTCATCACAGGAAACAGAAAACACTGGAGGAAATGGCCAGGTAATCCTTTAAAATGTGAACCCAGGGTGTCCATCTGAGACTTTCCTATATTGTGGTGAAACCTGTAATCTTCATCCATCTTTTCTCTCTCCCACCCAGACACACCCTAGTACTGCATGCAACAGTGATCCAACAAAAGTAGAAGATTTGGAGGACGAGAACGATATTCAGTACTCCAGCATTCAGTTCCGTTCACCTAACAACGGAAACAACAACCTCCAGCCAGCTCAGAGAGAAGACGCAGGGGTGCTATATGCCTCTGTGAAAGTCCCTTCAACTGAACTGGTCTGAACTGGTTACAGTGCAACTGCTTTTTGCTATTCTTACATTTCACAACAAACCACTTTTTTTCCTTCAAAGTTGTGGAGCCTGGGCTTTGGTATTATGTCATGACTCTATTACAAGACTCATTTATCCAGTTAGTTTTATATATGTAAATATAATTTTTTGGAATGTCACAATCTGCATTACTGTAATTGAGGATGATAAATGAATGACAACAAGCAATAGTGAATAGTACTGTTTTACATCCAGACATGATTATTTTCTATTCTCTATATTCACTGTCTTCCTATGTGACAGTCTAGAAAAAATCAAGACTTGACCAATCAAGACCAATTAATCTTTGAAAGAATAAACCCTAGAAAGTCAATGTTTTAAATGCTGTATTTCCTATTTCCATTTGAAAATAAAGCAAAAAAAAAATTGCAAGATGGAGTGAATAATCTGTTCTGTCTACGTACAGTTTTTCTCCGTTGCAAGTTGCGTTGCACTTGTAAACTACACAGTGGATAACCTGCAAAAGCACACAATTTGCTGAAAATGCTTAGTTTGTCTCAAATGAAAATATTTATACCAATAAACATGTCAGTGACACCAGAATTACCGTGGTTTCAGCATGATTCACAACTCTGTGAGAGTTAACTAGAAGGTAGAGTTGTATACAGTATGTGTGTATATGTTTATGGTTATAGTGATTGGTAAAAATATATAATTACATTTTATAACCACATTTAAACAGCTATTTTTAATGTCAATGTAATGTTTATTGATGTAATTGTAAGTTGTCTGTGACAAAACGTTTGCTAAGAACCCATAAACATATATTTCCATTGCAAACTTATTATATGACAGAACAGTTTGACCAGTTTTCAGCTGGGAAGGTTAAGTTTGCACTTAAAATATACACTGAGCACTCTTTTTGTGCATTCATTGTTTTGTTTCATACAAGGAACATCGCATTCTTGGTTACTGTAATTTTGAATAATATGGTTATAGCATTGATGAATGATTTTGACATTTACACGATAATGTTTGTACAGTTTACTTTTATTTTTTAATGTTATGTAACAGAAAGGCTACAGAAAACCAGGACTGATGTTAGCTGTTCTGTCCACTGCTAATGATGCTAACTGGTAGATTTGTCACTGTGAGTAAAAGCATCTGCAATATGTGCTGCTCTGCATACAAAACCATCTCTGCACCATCTCTCTCCAGGTCTTGGCAAACGAGGAATTATTGATATCATACCACCTAAAAGTCACATCCTACATATTTCCCCAGCTTAGTACTGCAAAGTACTGCATGTACATTTGACTGACGAGTTCAGTGATGAACTTTATTTCTGGTCACTGATCCTGAGACGCTGCCCGTTTTTTTTAAAGTGCTAAAATCAGCCATGTCAGCCAAGCTGCATTTAGACTATAGTTCCATTGCCAAATCAAAATCCAACAAGACAGGCTTTGTACACAGTTTTCTGGGAATATTTACATAAAATACACATCTTCACTGAAAACAGCATCAGAGTTCGTCCAGATCTCTACTCTTCATCAGGATCTTGGCCTTGACATCTTGCAGGTGCCTCACCGTTTCCACCAGCGGGGCGAAGTTGTCCTGGACAAGACCCTCTTGTCTGCCGCAGGTGCGCAACTCTCCAACCCAGCTCAGGATGCCGCCCAGGTGCTCCTGCACCTCCTTCTGTTCTCCCAGCTCTGCCAGTAAGGCCTGCTTGGCACACACCTCTGCCTGATAGGCCTGGTGGAGCTCCGCCAGCGACCGCTCCATCCTCATCAGCTCCTCCGACCCCTGTGGGTACTTCCTGTGGGACTCGTCCTCTGGCAACAGGACGTTGGGGGGCACAGAGAGGATGTTGTCCACCAGGAGCGTCTCCATGCGACTGGACAGCAGCTCAAAGCGCTCCTGTAGGAACTGGAGCAGCTTTTGGCTGCATTGCTGCATCTTGACACACAGCTCCTCTGGTGGCTCCTGCCCCGCAGGGCTGAGCTTGCGCTTGAACACAGACTCCACCACCAGCATGAGCTCGTACAGGCTGTCGTGGAAGGCACTGTAGATCCTCAGCATGCACGTCTGAGGAGTGAAGCCAAAGAACTGCGCCTCATACAGCTTCAGAGAATCTGGTGCCACTGCAACAGAAGACACAGAGTACACAATAATTACAACTACAGCATGGTCAATGAGAGGTTAAATTGCAAGCACAGTGAATATTATTTTACTCTACATGAATTATATATCTGTATATATTGTCCTGTGCATGCACCACCTGTCTATACTTCACGTCACATTGCACTTTTCTGCTTTTTTGCACTTCTGGTTAGACGCAAACTGCATTTGTTGTCTTTGTACTTGTAATGACAAAGTTGAATCTAATCTAATCTTATCTAATTATATGACACAGCTGAGCTGTTAGATGACTGACATGAGCATTTGTTGCCAAATGTTGCCTAGTTTCACCCCTCAAGAAAACACACTGGCAAGTGATTCAGGTAAATCAGACTTCTTCACTGGGATTAAGTTAAGAATATTTGACATATCCAACACTTGCGATGACAGATGAATTTCAATTCAGACTTCAGACTTCTTGGTGCCAAGTCTGAGTACATTTGTAACACCAAGATGTGCTTCATTACAACATAATATGCGAAGACACAAGTGTTCTTTTGTTTTGTGTTGAAACCGCTTGTCACAACTTTGTACTGTCATCCCTTTGTACCCTGAGGAACACGTCAGCGGTCACTTTATCAAAATATCTCACTATAAACAGTCTGCTCGCGCCTGTTAAATTGTGGTGGCAAATTAGCTCTTTATGTTTGCAAACTAGCTAACGTTATAGGTTGCAAATAAGAAACAACTATAGCCATCTGCGGTTCTAATTAGAGGCGAGCATTTAGTCAAGATTAATGACAAACTGAACTGATTTATTTCTAAATGCTAAGTTTTTCTTCTGTCGATTTATAAAAAATAAATAACGGATCGTGGTGGCTAAAGTAAGTTTTAAAAAGACTTCCTACCAATTTTCTCTGCTGCTTCGTCCATTTTTCCAAAGTACCCGCGCTCTGTAACCTTGCTTCGCTAACGTTTATCGAAGCGTAGTGCCTCGAGGCTTTACCACATTACCGCCATCTAAAGTCGTGGAGGCGAATAGCCTACTTACTACGGTGCGGCATATTCATACTAAAATCCAAGCTAAAATCAGTGGAACAGTGGGCCACTTCATGTAGGCTAACACCTGTCCTATAGTATATTGGTTGGTCCAAAACATTTGAAAGGGATTAAATAATAATAAAAAATAATATATTTTATATATATATATATATATATATAATAACTATTTCAATATTAACCCTGGTCAGGTGTTCATATTGTTACTCAGCCAACTCACAAACCATATTATTAAGCTTTTAAATCAATACATAATATTTAGCTCAATTACCTATAGTATAGACATAATTTATATGTCTATTATATTATATATTTTCCATTTAGGCCTACCCCTGTGAGATCACATTTATGATCATTTGAAGGATTTTATACCAAGTTCAATAGACAGACTTTTGTTGTTGGTTTGGTATGCATAATTACGCTGCGGTTGCCAGTGTAGAATAAATAAAGTTTAATTATTTTAAGTAATCACAAGCTCATACACGTCATTATAATACAATCAAGGATAGTCAGGGATGTCATTGTAGATAACATTGCTGTATTGCTCCTGGCAATGTCCAACAACTTTGAGGACTCTTGCTAAACGGCGGTCCAAGGCTACAAGGTGTGGCTCAGACAGAAGAGGAGCTACAGCGGTCAGAGGGTCCTGTGAGAGTGACGCCCTCATGACATCACTGAGGCGGTACTGAGGCAGGGCCAGGAGCTGCAGCTTCATCAGAGTGGAGCGGCGGACCCTGTAAGGAGGTAAGAGACAGTCAAGGGAGGTTTGGCTTCTCAGCTGTTGATTCCGCTTTGCCTTTATAGCCACCAGGGGTTTACCTGCAACACTGCTCCAGGGGTGCTAATATAGAGGGTTCATCTTTGGAGAAACGACCAAACCTGTATGACATGGAGAGCGTCAGTACTAAACACACACACACACACACACACACACACACACACAGGTTGTGAACACTTACGCTCTCCCATTGTCTAAGTGTATGAGGAAGGTGATATTGCCAAACTTCTCAAATGTTTCGTAATGATGTCTGTCCATGTTACCTAACATGAAAAAATCAGTCAAGATTAAATTCATGAAAATATGACAGCCATCAATTATACAAGCTCCTTCTGAAGCTGTGATGGTGGTGGTGACATGGACTAACTCATGAGAAAGTCCAGGATGGCCATGTCAATGACGTCTACTAGCCGTGTTCCTTGGTTGTATGGTGGGGTCTTTTTCACGGTATCACAGTAATCTTTCTCTGTCTCCCACCTATGATACAAGAAAACATTTTATATCAGTATTCAGTATTTCAATCCTCTCTGTTTTAGATCTGGGAAGGTCGTCAACTAACTCTACTAGTTTACAATTTCTCTGTTCAAACATGATAATTTATGATTATGAACTAAGAGCACAGTACTGTGCACTACGCTCCATACAAAGCTAGTAGTGTAGTGTGCAGAGATCACCCACTGTGCCACAGTACTATGCACTACACACTGCGAAGCTTATAGTAGTGTAGAGTGCAGAGATCACCCACTGTGCCCGTTTACTGCGGCTGTAGGAACGCCTCCATGGGCTTCTCCAGGAGCGGCGCGGAGCCAAGGAGAGGTCAGGCAGCATGGTGGCCATCGAGGCCTCCAGAGCACGAGGGCGGCCACACACGGCATGCTCCGTGGAGCAGTAGTATGAGCACTGACCATAGAAACACGTGTTACCCACTACAGAGGGGGACATGTGAGAGAGAGGGGGATACCGCCATGCTTATCATTAATAAAATGTGTACATGGTCACACATCTAAAGCTATGATGGGCATACTCATAGTTTAAAGTTTGTCCAATTCGCCGAATAAAATAAACACATACCTGGTGAATTAAAGAAGGTTTTTGCCAGTTTTCTGTCAGTGGTTATGTCTTTGATTTCTGTAATCACATCAACTAGCCTGCCAACAGCAGGTGGGACTCTTCGGAACCCCAAAATCCTAGTCAAAGTAAAGAAACAAATTGTTACATGCTATTAAACACTGCTTTATTCTTACTGTGAAATACAAAAAAGTCCTCAAAAAGATGTGATGGTGGTTTAAACCATCTACCTAGATGATATGCACCAATAATTTAAACCACCTACCTATCTAGATGATATGCACCAATTTCAGCATTGTGTCTTTCGAAGTCAGAGAAGTAATACAGATTGTAATTTGTTTCATCATCACGGTCTTGTCTGAAAAAGAGCAGAGTGGATTTAGAGCTGAAGTCTCAAACAGATTGAATATGAAGACAGAGTCACCAAAGTGCTTCATGTGGGAATTACCGACTCACTTCATGGGCTTGAAGAGCGACTGCCCGTAATTAGGAAATGACATCACCAACTTGAGCTGAGTGCCTCCGGTCTTCTGCACTAAAGAGCACACACACTGTCACCATGGAAACTACAATGATCATAGGATGCAGATATGGCAAGAGAATTCAGAATTTCATCACAGACCATTACAGACCATAATTACCGTAACCAGGGTAGCATACAGCATACCAGTACATATGTGAAGGTACATGACAAAATAACATGTGAAAATTGAGTAAGAGAATGAGATGAACACCCTGTAGCACCTCAGCACTTCCCTATTCTCTTCAGCAGAGGGACCTCTAGTGGCTGCTGATTGTCATGACATAAAATGCCAACCAGAGCAGGATGTGTAAACAGAGCAGGAGCATCGCTGGACTCTACTGGGGCAGATCCCTCCATTACTCAAATCACACTCTTTTGCTCTTGACTGCTAGTTGACATTGAGTTTCTGTAGTGCTCGTTCTTACCCGCACTGACAACTGTAGTGCTCGTTCTTACCCGCACTGACAATCTTGTGGGAAGTCAGCTGCTCCTCCAGCTGACGCAGATTGGGATCATTAGGGTCATACAGCTGCCAGCGCGTGATGCCCAGGTGGAAGCGTAGCCAGGGCGGGTAAGTCTCGATGTCATTGTTCAGGTGAACTGCATCGTATCCCTCCTCACTGGCGCTCAACCTGAGGGAGAGAGAAGCACAGAGAGGGACGGCCATGTGGGATTGTGTGGAGTATTCAGGCCGGAGGCAATAACTTGTCCTTACAGTAGATACTGTAGCACATTTAGTACACTTTAATACACTATGCAATGTCCAAAACGAGGTGATATTCATAAAACGAGGTGATATTCTTCTGAATTGTAGATGTGTGTGTGTGTGTGTGTGTGTGTGTCTGTCTGTGTGTGTGTGTGTGTGTGTGTGTGTGTGTGTGTGTGCATGTGTGTGTGTGTGTGTGTGTGTGTGTGTGTGTGTGTGTGTGTGTGCGTGCGAATGTGTGCGTGCGAATGTGTGTGTGTGTCTGTGTGTCTGTCTGTGTGTGTGTGTGTGTGTGTCTGTGTGTGTTGTGCCTCACCAATGAGGACTCTCCAGCTCATTCTCCTTAACCTTTGGCTTCACTAGGAGCAGCCAGTCGTCCTCCTGGAGAGGCGGTCCAGGGGGCTTGAAGAGCGGGTGCTGGAACAGAGCCTCAAGCTTAGTGAGGTTAGGCTTCAAAGGCTGAGGGGAACTCACAGGTCTCGCTCTGGCCATCTCACCGAGGGGCTCGACAATTCCACTCTGCTTTAGCGCTGAGCTCTCTTCCCGTGTCTGAGCGACCACTTGGTGGTCTCCGCCAACATCCATGGAGGAGACGCGAGGCTGTCTCAGGCCAGAGGGGGCCTCCCTGTGGCTGTCCGTACGTGGAGCAGCGTTGGGGTCGGCGAGGGCCCTGATGGTCTCGCTGGGGAGTTGGGAGTGAGGCTCACACGGAGTCTGGTACACGGAGAGGGTGAGCATCACCAGCAGGAGGTGAAGCAGCACAGACAGACAGGCCAGCCCCAGGCACAGCGTCCGCACACGGCCACGCGTGCACCAGCGCATCACACTGACCACAGATCAGACAGGCAGAGGCACTGAGTACAGACCCAAAGCATCACACTGACCACAGATCAGACAGGCAGAGGCACTGAGTACAGACCCAAAGGCACCAATGTGGGGTATGCCACCTTTTTTGATTACTTATCTGTGATATGATTTGACAAAGCACTTTTCACAATATTATGACAAACATTTTTCACAATTATGGAGAGCTATAGAAATGTGTTACCTCTGAAGTTTATCAATCCTTATTTGAACAGAAGTCATTCTTTGACTTTACACGTTTTAGGGAGTCAAAAACGCTGTGCAAATGAAATCTCAAGCAAAAACACCTACTTACACACTCCTCTACAAGATGAAATGATTCAAAGGACTCCTTCCCAGTGCCAGTGCGAGACTGGACAGCTTGCGCTGTGTGCCTTTATTTTTTTGTTTGTTTGCCCTCTTTCACTATTTTTGAACCTGAACATGACAATGGGAGAGTTGCCAGGTTGAGGTGCTCTGAATGACAGTAGAAAAATCAATGTTTCGCTCTCTCTCCCTCACTCTCTCTCTCCCTCTCTCTCTCTCCCTCTCTCTCTCTCTCTCTCTCTATCTACAGTGTATCTCTCCAAGAAAGAATACATGGGAAACAGACAGATTGAGCTTTCAGACACATTCTTGAGGTTTGACTGGCAAGATGTTGGATCATGGGCAGTAAGATCCAGTGAACAACAACAACAAGCATAAACATAATGTGTTCATGAGTGTCTGGATATTTGTCATTTGTGTGCATCAGAATGTGAAGTACACTATATGTTTTCACGAATGCAAAGATGACACCACACTGAAAACCAACAGGTTTCTCACACATAACATTCTAGTTTTGCTTTGTGACTGAAAACCAGCCAATCGATGGCAGGGTCACAAATGCAGTTCACATTGGGGAACCTCGTGTGCACCTCATCTATGGTAAGGAGCAACAGAGTTATTATCGAAACATTTCTTTCCTTGCACTGCCCCATAAAATGAGTGCTCTATCTGGTGATATCTTCATCATGATGCACAGGAATCAGAAATATGATATTTTTTCCATTATACTCACACACCCCTCACAAACAGCTTGGAGACAATGAATCATGATGAGCTATGATAGATCTCTCTCTCTCCCTCCCTCCCTCTTTCTCTCTCTCTCTCTCTCTCTCTCTCTCTGTCTCTAACACACACACACACACATGCTCACACACACATTCTTTGTCTCTATCTTCATTGATTTCATTGGTTAATCAATTTCATTTGTCCTTATTATGGATTTCAGAGCTCAACACATTTTGGTGGTACACACAAGCCTTGGATGTTTGAATCACAATATTCACAGTTTTGCTGCACTGGACAGTTAGTGGTGATGAGAATGTATTTCCTCTATGCCATCTTACTGACACACTCTTGAGAGGACGTCTGTGTTGGCTTCCTATGTGCTTGGGTCTGTGTGTTTTCTGAAGCAGAGCCGTAGTTCAGTGCTGTACTGTATGAGAGTCTGGCTTTATGAATATTTTACAGCGCCGCCCAGATTGGACCAGAATATGCAAGTTTAAAGAGCTTCAAAGATAAATAAAGCATGTACTCAAAGTAGAGCCCACACAAATGTTTAGGACAAAACGCATGGCAGTCAGGTCACTGTTGAGAGTTGACAGTGATGTGGAGTGGGCAGAGATGAGTACACAAAGAACAGACAGAGAGAGAGAGAGAGAGAGAGAGGAGACGGGTTAAAGTGACCTGACCAAAGGTCAAATCGAATCTGTCTCCTACGTTACCCAACTTCCATTGCCATATTACAACACTTTCCCTCTGTGGGTGTGTGTGTGTGTGTGTGTGTGTGTGTGTGTGTGTGTGTGTGTGTGTGTGCGTGTGTGCATGTGTGTGTGTGTGTGTGTGTGTGTGTGTGTGTGTGCCCAGAGGTAAAGTCGTGATGAAAGACAGGAGGAGGAGAGTGGGAGTGAAGAGGAGAACAGACAGATGAGATGAGAAGAGAAGAGAGACAGACAGGGCAGCAGATGGGCTGGCAGCACTGAGGAAGGACCACCACCACCATCACAACAAATCTGATGAGGAAGGACCACCACCACCATCACAACATATCTGACACACTAACACACACAGACAGATAGACAGACAGACACACTAACACACACACCACACATGGCCACACACACACACCACACCACACCACACCACGACACACACACACACACACACACACACGCATACACATTTCAACATGTCTTGTAGCACTTTAATCACTTGATCAAATTAATATAGCTTGAAAATGTCTGCTGTAATAATGGAGTGCAAACCTAACTTGACATTCTTCAGAGCACATTATATGAGCTGCTCTAGTACTTTATCTAGTCTTAGGTGGTGTGCACAGCAGCCGGCTCTACTGATGGTCAGAGGTGTCAGTCTGGTGTGCTGCAGATGCATGCTGTCCTTGTTTATCCAGAGCAGAGCATCTGTATTAACCAGCTGCATACTGCAGGGCCAGATGATGAGGTTTGTGCTGTAGCAGATGGACTTGTCCTCACGCTCTGGGATTTTGCTCTCTCTGGATTTTCCATTCCCTCCCATCACGTCCCCCTCCTCTCCTGTGCCAGTGGTGGATTCCTCTTTGTGACCCACATTACGCTGTAGCCACATCTGGCTGTGCCCAATCCCCCAGGTGATCCCACTCCTGCCTCACGTATCCAGCACGGAAAACGGGGACCTGGCCGCACATCTGTTGTTTGTTGCGTTGTGGATTTGTCATTAAAGCAACACACATTTGAACGCTATTCTTTTCTTTTAGTGTTAAATTCTTCTTCATTCAGTTATAACTTCACATTTTTTTGGTTACCGTAAAATGAATACAATGATTACCTATGACCTGCAGTTGTGAGTGATCATCTATTCAATATGCATCATAACTTCACTGGTACAGGATGGGAAGCTCCTTTTACTTCCAAGTGACTCGGTGCATTGCTATATTGCATATGGATTCATTTGTTAAAAAGCAAAGCTCTGATTCTAGATTCAAGGATTAGGGGGGGGATTATCAATTCCTAGATGGATAGACAAACAGGCCACGGCGGGAAGGTATAATCTGGCTCTCCCGCTCAACTCTTGAGTTGGCCGTTGTAGAGGTCTGCTTGTGTGTGTGTTCCAAAGTTGAACTATTGGAGGCGGAGGACATTCCCTCCTCCTTATCAAAAGGCACAGAATTCAGATTCAGAAACAGGAATTCTTTTCCCCCTCACAGTTAGTCTTTTAGACACCTGCAGAAACCAAGAGACCAAGAGGTCAGTTCTTTGAGTTAATCCCCTAGAAGTGACAGAATGAAATAATACTGTAAGAAGCTGAAAAGATTGGAAATGGGAAAAGATGTGACCAGAGGTCACGGCCCCTCTACTCTGTGCAGTGACCATTGCATTCAAGTATGTAGAGTAGAGGGGATTTTTCCCCTTGAAAAGCAGCCAACCATGCAGAGACAGACTGTGTCAGCAGGGGACCTGCTAGCCAAAGGATGAATAGATTTCTGGCTTTGTTCAGATAAACAAGCAGATGCCCAAAACAGACTAGGGAAAGATGAGCAGATATTTGCACTGAAACACTGCAACACTGACACACAAAGCAAGTGTGATTGTTTATAATATTGTGGACCTTCATTGAATAGAATAACTCTACATGTAACTGTGTTATACTGCACATGAAGCCAGTTGGTAGTGGAAACGTCTTGACAAAGAGAAAGAGAGAGAGAGAGAGAGAGAGAGAGAGAGAGAGAGAGAGAGAGAGAGAGAGAGAGAGTGTGTGTGTGTGTGTGTATTACACAAGTGATGTTCTAAGGACACTACTCTCATTTGAGTATGTCATGTCTGTGCTTGTGTGTGTTTTTGTGTGTGATGTTCTAAGGACAGCACTACTCTGGTTTGAGTATATGTCTGTGCCTGCGTGTTTTTGTGTGTGATTGTGACAGAGAGTGTGCGAGAGGGAAGAGTGTCGTGTATGAATATTAATGGTGTAGCCCCAGTGAGCGCACAGAGGAAGAGATTGCAGGGGGGCAGACCCTGAGTGAGTGGTAATTAAGATTGCTCAATAATTCAGTGAGAGACAGAGAGGGGCCTGACTGTGTGACTCAACAGTGTTTCTCATCAACACAAACAAGAGCGGACGGTTCTTAGACTGATTTGTGAACACCACATGGGAAAAGCACAGCTCAGGAACACACAGTGATCTAGCACAGGGCTTCCCAAACTTTTCCACGACAAGGCCCCCCAAATACCACTAGGTTCTGGCCAAGGACCCCCTGTGATGTGTTATTAAACCCATCGAGCCACAAACACTTCGCGATGGAGCATACAGTGTGTAAAAATTGTATTTGGGGCTCTCTGCTATATGAGAGCTATCACTCTACTATTATTACCAGTCATTATCATGGAAAATATAATGTTCAGATATGCGACACATTATTATAATGGCATTGTATAACAACCCTCATAGTAATAGGTATATTTTAAAAATTTCAAATGAATTTATTTGTTGCTTTTATTTTTCCTTCCAACTTGCTGAGGCCCCCCTGGCACCCCCTCGTGGCCCCCACTTTGAAAACCACTGATCTAGCATGTAGGCTACATTTGGATGTTCCAGTGTTTGTCTCTGCTGTGGAAAAGTGCCACAGAACAGTAACCTGTGTTAGCGTTAGCCTGACTGTAAGTAGAATGCTCTGAAGGATGTGTCTGCTGAGCTAAGGTGACAGTCAGTCCTGGGTTTAGCCCCAACTAATCTGCATAATCCAACTATTAGGCCAAATACATCGGCCTGAGCCCCACAACTCATGCACAATCCATGGACACAAGGAGATTATCCCAACCTCTGGCTTACTCTCTCCCTTTCCTACAGGTCAGATTTTTAACACCCCCAAAAAAAAAAAAAAACAGTAGCCATGAAAGGGACTCTAGATAGCTAACAAGGCTGCTCATTTTCAACCAAGTGAGAGTGTCTGGATTTGTGGATCATAACTACTTTGAGATGTTTGGACAATACTGTGCAAAGCATTTGAGATAGTGAGATAGGCTTATTAAGCTTACTTATGAGAGTTTTAGAAATTCTTTCACAAGACACCAAGCGAGCAGTTTCTAAAGCTGACTCCATCTGCTTCATCTGAGATCTTACCATGAGATGCATTGCTGTCAAAAGCATGCGAGTTGGCAGCCTTACTGGATGCCTTATTGGATGTTTTGATGAATCCATTTGAAATCCCTTTGTCCGTCTCTGTTGCTAAGCAACAATACTGAAAGGGCATTTTCAAACATTTCCGACAAGTCTGAACATGAACATTATCTGGGTGTAGAGGCAGACAGACATGTTGTCACTTTTGGTAATTTTATTTCTTTTTTATCCACAGTTTACAATTTTATCGAAGATCCATGGAGGTGCAACTGAACAAGCTCAACAATGACATCACATGTTATCAACACCATGACCCATAGCGATAGAAAAAAGAAAATCAAAGATTTTGGGCTATTTTCAGGCACTTTACAACCATTCGTAATATAATTTGTGAGGCATGGCTGAGAGTTAGCAGCCAAAACATCGTTAAATACACACGTGTAAGGGCTTAGTCTCCTCTCACACACTTTTCTTTTCATTCTTATTGTTTGTACATTCAAGGTAATAAATACAATTTGGTTTTTGCTGGGGACTAACCGAAGGTAATGGATGGCTGATTGATGAGATTAGGTGGAATCATCCATGTGTACTGAGGGCCTATTGTCTTGATAAGCCTGCATTACCTTAGATAACAAACATGTACGTACGATTTTTTCTGAGTGCCATTCGGTTACGTAACATTACCAGCACAATCGACATGTTCCTGGGCATACCCAGGACCTATAGAGGGCGGCTCATTACAAGTTTATTACAACACTGCCCAAGCTTGCTTACTGTTGGAATAACCTTGACCTAATCACAACACATCACAGCCACAATATCTGCAAACCAGCGAGTACAACCAACACAAGCTTGTGAGACTGTGACAGAAGCTTTACACATACAAGATGCACATTATAATACGGTGCTCAAACCAGTTATGGCAATGACCTATGGTTAAATATGAGTTGAGACACACACGTACACACAGGCACACGCAAGCACGCACACATTCACACACACACACACACACACACACACACACACACACACACACACACACACACACACACAAACACACACACACACACACACACACACACAAACACACACACACACACACACACACACACACACACACACACACACATTTTGATTTCCATTATTTTGCTGTGTATGCAAAAAACGCACTGTAGCAACACTTAAAATGGCAACTATCACACAGGAAACCTGTAGAGAACAGTACAAGCAGCAGACTAGATGAACCTTCTCAGTGCTCAGCAGCCCAGACCTGGCCGTCCCCCTCGCCAACGCACTGAGTAATTACACCAAGCTGCGACCAGGCTTCACCCATCACCCTTTAAAACACCACTAGGGTGAGATGACTACTCTGCACATCAGTATGACTGTGCTAGAAAGACTGTCAGTGTGGAGACTGAGATACGACACACAGCAATGCTCTCGTAAGGTCATTACCAATTGTTGGTCTACTGTGGTGAATATCGAAACATCTTCCCAGCACCCCCCCACCCCCATGGGGCCTCCCCTTCCTACTGCTGTGGCCCTGAGCCTCGGGTACAGGGGTCCACTGGCTCTTTGGTGGCTCCTCCGAAAGCGTCAACGTCTCGGTCTGTCCATGGGGACACGTTTCCGAGCTTGGCTGTGCCACTGCAGCTGGCCAGGCTGGACACCTCTGTGGGGGTCAGCACTCGGTCCCACAGGTTGAACTTGGACAGTTCCCCGACCAGCGCCTGAGACGCATCGAACCGGCCGCCAAGGGTATCCTACAAACAGAACATTTGGTTACAACTATTGCAGCAGTTCATTGTAATAAACATCACACAATAAATCCTCTTATTCTAAAGGCACGTACCTGCTCCTGCCCCAAGATGAGAACACCCCCAGGTCTGATAGGATGCCAGGCAGCTAGACCTTCACCCTGGCCCTTCAGCTTGCCTCCTTGGTAGGCCTGCCACACGCCATCCCGTAATGTCCAGCTGATACAGATGTGCTGCCAGAGGCCTACAGGGAGGGACAGGGGCAGCTGTGCCACCTGTGGAGGAGAAGACAGAGAAGCCTGAGCCTGAGACATACAGTACTTGGGAAGTGTCACTGTGTGAGCCACATGGAAAAACACCTGAGCCAGCTATGGCAACCACATCACAGCTCCAAAAGAGGGTGAGCTCAGCCAGTATGGAGGTTACAGTCTACTCTTAGCACTCCATGCAGTGTTGTTTAGAAACATTTCACTCAAATTCACTGAGTAAATAGTCCAAGATTGTCTGAGGAATTTATATAAAAAACATTCTTGCTGCTGCAATGATTCTTGAGCCTTGCAACCTTGATATGAAACAATGTTTGTTTCTTTAATGGGTTTTCTGCTAGACGCAGTCAAGTGTTCCAGTACACTGATATCTGGTAAACTGATATCTGGTTCCCTTTACACCAACCCTGTATGTGTTTATGAGACGCCTGGCGGCCTGGCGGCTAATCTTACCTTGTCGTTGATGAGCAGCTCAACAGGGTTGTGGATCCCTTGGAGCAGCACCAGCTCGTTGGGCTGTTCTGGAACGGCGTAGGAGAAAGGAGTGCCGATGCCCCCCTCTGTGTGCTTCAGCCACATGCAGGCTGTGAATGCATACATCTCAGGAATGACCTTTCTGACCATCCCATACATGTAGTTGGTACGTACTGGGAATGACAGTTTATAGCCCTCTGGGTAGCTGTAGTCTGTAAGACCTACAAGACATTGGGAGGGAGAATTCAATGAGAACTGAAATCAGCAAGCATGTCATGTTCCTATTTATGGTTTCCATACTATCATCTCTTCAAACTGAACTCTACCAGTTTCCCTCTTGTGTCACAAGTGAATCATGAGGCGTTCTCTTACTCTGCTCCAGCTCGGCGATGCGGTTGTGGAGGGTGTTCAGTCCCTCGTCGATCTCCTTGTGGTGGCCCTGGGTCTCCTTTCGCAAGGCCTTCCTCTCCTTCTCCAGGAGCTCCATCTTCTTCTCCAGCTCCCCCTCCAGGTCCTCCACACGCCAGCTGGGCTTGCCGCTGGCCTTGATAAAGCCCTTGGTGCCCACGTCTGTGTGGTTCTGGACCGCTGGCCCTATTTCTGCCTGCTCCACAGATGGAGGTAGACACAAAAGGAAAAGAAGAAGGATCAATAAATGTATTTTGGATCTGTGGAATACTGCAGCTGCAGCTGTGTACATGAGGTGCTCCTCTCTCTCTCTCTTATGCTCTCTGCCTCTCCTCTTCTCTACACTCCATTTTACCAAACACAATCTCCACTTTGTAAAAAAAACACCAGCCATGATGATGACAGCAAAGGCTTTGCTTACGCCAGTGCTAAGAATCCATGCTCTGACCTGCTCGGAATTTTTTCAAGGTCTCCTCCATTCGTCCCCTCATCTTTTATTTATGTGCTGAGCGGATGTGTGTGGAGGGGTGGGAGGTTGGGGGCAGCAGGTGCACGATCTCCCCCAATGAGGGATGATGGGAGAAGAGGGCAGAGAGCAGTGAAAGGGCAAGTTGTCTCACTCACACAAAGCTGTCAATCAATGCCCAGGAGCTACTGATTTTGAAGGAATTTGTTCCATGTTTTCTTTTGGCTGTAAGGGATATTTAAGTCCTTTTCAGTTTGAGGGAAGGTTTAGGATACAGTTTTGTAAGACTTTCCATTTTTGTTTTGTAAGCTTTTTCCAATGTCAAGTGAAAACATATTCTACTAAAGAGGGGTTCACCACACCACATGTCGTTATCTAAACCATTCAAATAATTGATAACTGATAATTGCGTAACGACTTTCACATGTCAAATACACACATCCTTGTGAAAGTGACAATACAAAGAAACCCACTGAAAGTAGCCGGGCTTACCTCGAGCTTTTCAATGCGATCTTTTAGCTGGAGAATGGCTTTCTCCAGTTCCTCTACAGCCCGGGCGGTTTGCAGTTGTGCTGCAGCCGATGCGCTCACGTCATCCCCGGCCATCAAGCGGCGGTTACCCGCCCAGACCCCCACGCTCCTCTCGGAGATGCTGCTGTCCTCTAGTCCACTTTCGCATTCTGAAAGCTTTCCAGTCAATTCCCCTATGGTTCTCTGGTCACTTTCTATCAGATCATTTTGCTGCATGACAGTTTGCCGTAGCTCTTCAGCAGTGGTTCTGAGATAGTTCCACTCGTCATCTGCGTAGGGGTCGTCGGCTTGTTGGTTAAAGCCTTTCGATTTACAATCTCCGACTGGAATTGGTGTACAAATAAGCCGACTGAAGGTAAATTGTTTGCGGTTCTCACCAGTCACCTCTCCAGGGCTAAGCTCGTTCAGTGTAGGAACCTCCATACCAAGGCCCAGGCCCCCTCCTTCGTATGATTCAGAACCGTGGAGAGCTCCCAGAGGGCCCGCATGCGCCACGGATCCAGGGGAGAGTGGCTGTAAAAGAGATTCCGTGGACAAAGATCGGTTGTCAGCTAGAGCTTGAGGTGCAGCAGGCGACGAACGTGAGTAAACACCGGCAATTATACAAATGGCTGCGCCGAGAAAGGCCAGAACCCCGGCGGCCACCAGGACAACAACGAACTTCATCTTAGCCAAAAAATTCAAAACAAAAATCCTCAATCCAGTCAGCGTCCCTTGTGTTCTAGTAATTTCGCGTTATCAGGCAACCCGAATTCTATAGGCAATCGACGAATGAAGGCAAACCCTTAATTGTAAAATGAACGCATTTAGCTCAAGACCTGTAGTGTCCAGACGCTTTCCTCGGATGGGTGCTTAGTCTCCTTCTGTGCGTTGCTAAGATGATCTCAGTAGTTACTATGGGGACTGTGAGGGTAGGCGGAGAGATGAGTACAAAGAGGAGAGAGGCTGGATGCGTCAGCCAGCAGTGAATACCACGGCAAGGATGTGAGGGGGGTGAGGGGCCAGTCAGACACGCAAGCTTCCATTAAAAGCTGATTTCTTGTGAACTGGATTTGTGACCTTTTATTTATTTTTAGTTTTATTTTATTGTCAATAAAGAATTATAAACTGAGACAGGCTCCAGTGTAAGCCTGCCATATGAAAGTGTCCATATTTTGGCACGAAATATTGTCAAAACATAGCTTTGGCTACAAACATGGTTTGTTTACATATAAAGATACATAGCCTACTTACTACATTGACATATTTAATCTGAGGATGGGTGATGGGTTCCAGCCTTGAGGTGAACTGAATGAATAATGAGGTGTATTCCACTGTGCAAGACAAAATGCCCTAATACAGAATTGAGAAACCATACTGAGTAGGCTAGAGTAGTAATGATGTACTAGTGGAAAACACAATGGCATAAAAGTTACAGTAGGCCTATAGCCTCATTAGAAATGTTTTTATAGGCTACTTGACACCAAAAGCTAGTTACCGATAGCCTATTCCTTTAATTTCTTCAAGAAACACTCTGAACTGCAATCATAATGTGTGGGGGCCACCATGGGGATGTGTAAAGAACTGCAAGTATAGTAAAGTATACTCTTCAGTGGGATTGGTGGATTCATGTGCCATTAGTTCAAATGGCCAAAATACAATAAAAGCGTTTGTTTGTCTTTAAAAGGTGAGTTTTATTAAAAGCCTCATACAAGAAACACACACACTGGTACACACACAAAAAGCAACAATATTATGACACTTACATGACCTGTACAATAAGGGTTTGGAAACATGCTTCAGATACATTACAATGTCAACATCATCATTGTCATCATCATTATCATCATCGTCATCATAATCATATTCATCATTACCATAACCAAGAGCATTTACATTATACATATTACCATAGAGACAAACTGTAGTCTTAACCACACAGAGTTCATAACCTGGGTTTTCCATTCACTCAAACCCACACTGAACTTTTGAAATAATGATGGCTATTAAAATGTGGCATTTTTTAATTCACTTCAACAACATGGAAATAAAAAAATCCCTCAAAAATGCACAAAAGCCCATATTTCAATGTTGACAACACTTAGCTTTCAGACAAAGATGAGTTTGTCAAAGTGATTAAAAAAAATCTGTCCATCTCATTCTGAATGCCACTAATGACTCTCATTACTACATCCAACAAATTCAAAGCCCTATGACAATTTAAAATGTAGGCCACTAAAGTACAACTGAGCTGCCCTTCTTCAAAAAGGAAATATCCTGAAACTGCCTTGCATTGCAAAGGTGTACTACCGATGAACCGATACCGACGACTGATATACAGGTAAACAAAACATACTTCTTGGTTGAAATGTGTAATACTCCTACGACAGACTAGCCGTAACTACCACGTGTGGTTGCACTGAACGGAGCAGCAGAAAGGCAACACATGCGTTGACACGGGATACTGAACAAATGCACCAGGCAGGAGGCCCTGGGTCCAGGGGCAGCACCAGAGAAAGGTCTGGGTAGAGTGTCCTGTCTTCATTATAGCACCCAGTTCAACCAAAGACACACATTTTACTAAGATGACCACGGGGGCCAATCAGATGCTGGCAAAGCTTAAAACGGTACTTGGCATGTTCTGATTAAAACACAACACCGATACCATTAACAGCAGTGCTCTGCATCTATCACATTCTGACAACTTTCTGCCCAAGCTCCTCACAAACAGCTTTGGCCTATAGCCCCATAAGGATCACAGTAACGTCAAACACAAACTACTCCTTAAAGGCTGAGACACTGAGAGAGGTGGACAGAGTACATAGAGAAATCAAAAATTAAAAAAAAAAAAAAAAATCACACAAGAGCATATGGTAGATTATATGTTACACTCAAAATGCAGTCCTCAGCTTAAATAAGAGTAAAATCAGTCTAGAGTCATGCCACACATGTCTCTCAGGGAACATGACATAACAAGATCAGAGAGGACAGAAGAACAATAACTTAAATGTCCTTAGTTTATGAGTTTTGTAGCTTTAATATTGTGCGTGCATATAAATACAAGTCCTTATGCCTGTGCGATAACGGAGACAAAACGTGTGGCAAGCGTCGTCTAGTAACAAACAACGAAGGAACATTTCTCATGAACACCTTGACTTGATGCTGGACACACTGGAGTGTGTGCATATTGCCTTGTCCTGCTCACCAAGTGCAAGTGCTAATAAACAATCTGTTAACCTACACTAGGACTCTAAAGCAGAAACAGCACTATCATTCTCAAGGTACCACCGTGTTTTCAATTTAGACTGATGCTCCCGGAAATATCATAATGGCAAAACTATGCGTCCTTCAATGTAACCGGCTTTGTGGTCCCTTGGGTACAGACAGAAAACCGGACTAGAGCCTGCACTGCGTTTCCTAGACTATAGGGTCTGGAAATCACTGGAGTGGTTAAGACTACCTCCTTATCATCAATATTGTGCAAGAGGACATGCGTTGGGGATTAGAGAGCTTCTCATTATGGGGCCTTACTGCAGCTTCTGGGTTCAATATCATCTCTATTCTTGTTCCATAAAAATACATTTCACTTTCTTAATGACTGCAGGACTTGTGAGGAGGCCAGGCCAGGCCACCCTGGCTGATGTGCTCTATGGCTGGGCCACCGGCGCGGCTGGAAGAGGCAATGACGGCTCGTCCGCCTGGGGAGGAGGAGGCGGGGAGGTGGCCGAGGGGGAGGCGGGTCCTGAGCCTGCTTCAGTGGGCTGGCAGAACTCTTTGATGGTGACGGTGAGGAGGTTTGTGGTGACGTCGGTCACCACCACGTTGGTGCCGCGGGGGGCCATCTCGGGGTGCCAGTCTGGGTCCCCCTCCACAGGTGCCCTGGTCTCCCCTGGCAGGCTGGCGGAGGGGGCGTCCTCAGCGGGCGCAGACGCAGTGCTGTCTGAGGCGGCGGGGGGCTGGCCGAGTTGGGCGCGGCGCTGGCGGAGGCCTCTCCTGCCCCTTGCAGACGCTGAGCGACCGGCGGCATCCTCTCCCTCCTCGTCCTCGAGAGAGGAGGACGAGGACTGCGAGGACGAGAGCGAGGGCGAGCAGGGGAGGAAGGCGGCCGCCTCGGGCACGGCGGCGCTCTGAGCGGCGCTCGGCTGAGGCTGGGAGGAAGCGCCGCCCTGGGGGCCCAGTTTGAGGGGAGAGGCCCGAGCACGGGGCTGCGGTGGGGCGCGCGGAGCGGCCAGCTGCCTCTGGTGAGGGGTCGGAGGTCGGCTGTCAGAGCCGCTGGAGCTGGAGGGGGAGGGCGGAGACTGGTACTGGGGCACTGCCGGCGGAGTGCTGGCGGACGCTGGCACGGACGTGCCCCCTACACGGGCCTCCGTGTTGGACGCCATGCCAGTGTTGGGCTGACAAGAGACGGGGCCGATGGCCTGTAGCCCGTATGGCTTGCCGTACATGGGGAAGCCCGTCATCTTCATGGGAGGCTGGAAAGGCCGGTAGGGCACTTCGCCGGACCTCTTGCCGATGATGCGGTTCCGCGAGGGGATCCCGGTCCGCCTGCTAGCGGCCCCCCCACCTCCTGCCTTGTCGATGACCTTCAGGTTCAGGATGATGCGACCTCTCTTGACCTCTCTGGGCTTGACCCTGCGGTTCAGGATGCGCACCGTCTCGGAGAAGGGCGAGATGGGGGGCCGGGAGGAGAAGGAGCTGGAGGCGGAGCCGCTGGGGGGAGCCAAGGGGTCAGGCCGGGGCAGCGGGCGGCGGGACATGCGGTGGCAGCGGCGGATGTCCTTCTTCAGCTTGTGGGAGGCCGCCAGTGAGTGGAGCTTAGGAGAGGGAGCAGGGGACGAAGACGAGGATGAGGAAGGGGGATTGGACACGGGAGTGGTGGGACTGGAGGAAGGAGGCCGAGCGGACGGCGGCCGAGAGGCAGAGCGGCGAGGCGCAGGGCGGGGGCCTGAGCCCCGGGATGATGGCTCTCCTGACTTGGCCCGTGCCTGGACAAAGGAAGCACATGGGGTCCTTATTCAAAGTGTCTTACACAAAACCCTACTCATTCTCAATGAATTGCATGGCCTTATATCATTATCACACTACAGACATCTTACTGATGGAACATATTGTAATAACATGACTGCATGCTTTCTGTAAGTACTGTAATTACAGTACAGAACATTTACCCCAGAGAGAACAGTCACAAGACCTTTTAGAAAGATCTGATAGGCAGAACTCTCTTCATGAGTCAGAGGAAATAACGATTGACATTCAAACCTTGAGAACAAAATTTTTCGGTTTAGGCCCACGCTTCTTTGGCCCATAGAGTTCCTGTTCACGTTCTCTGAAGATGAAAGAACAGTTTGACTCAATTTCACGGCACCATTTTGTATTACGGGACATAAGTGATTTAAATTAAATGGAACAATATATACTTAATTTCAAATGCCCACTATTTCTTGTAGGCTTAGGCTATTGGCTGTGTAGGAGAAAATACATTCCAAACAGTGTCTGGAAACAAAGAGAATGTATGTACTTCTGTTCAAAAGCTGTGATGAGTCTGTCATCCAGAATATTGTCCTCTGGTTCCCATGTGCTATACCTGTGATAAAAATCGAAATACAGGTACTTTCACAACATGTACACATGCAAAACAACTGTAGACTACATTGCAACCTCCACTATTTGACTGAGTTTTTGAAAAAGCTACTTACTTCAATGCCCATCCTTTCCACTTCACGAGATATTCGATACTACCCTATAAGAGCAAAAAAAAAAGAGCGTTCAGCACGGGCAAACCTCATCCAAAATGCAGGACCGACTCTGGCTTCTGAAACTACTGTCTTTGTGTTCAATAATACTCTCCTTTTTCAGGTCGGTCACGTTTTTGTAACGTTATAATCGGTTATAAATCGCTTATAACCCGATGTTTCTACAGCTACACACACAATGTCTAACTCACAAACTTACAATCTCATGATTCATGAACTCCTTTGTAGCTAGAAGCTAAACACTTTGCGTATCCACCATCAACGTGGTGGACATTTAAATGCAGCTGCTAAGTAATGCACGCACAAACTAATTACCCATTTCTTAGCCAGTTGTAAGTTAATTCAGCTAACGCTGATGTGTAGCACTTCACGCTAGCTTGCTACGATTCAGCCACGCAAAGCATTCCCTCCAAGTTATCGGTAGCTGGATGCGTTTAATCTACTATGTACAGTTTCACATCTATGAATGGGGAGCTCGTAACATAAATTGAATAGACTCTGTTCTACAAAAAAATCGCTGACCGAAAAATCAAACAATTACAGCGTTAGCAGTTATTAAGCAAGTTAAGACCTCTGTTAGGCCTGCCCCTCGTCATTGCGGGGGAACCGCGAAGCCTCGGGTCTCGGCATCGGCATACGACCGAAGCGACCCTCACCCTTCAGCCGCAATACAACCAAATAAAAGGCCAAAACCAGCACCCACTTTTCGGACGCGACGTTTCAGGATGGCTTCCGCGGCGAAAACACGATCTCCGACCGCAGAGAGCTCCATCTTTTCCAGACTCTCCAGATGGTTCTGTCCGCTGTCTAGCCGCTGGCGGGGAGAACACTTAACAAATTTGTGACAGCAACAAACCCCAAGGCAAGAGAGCAACTGTCACGTGTCCCAGGTCAGCCCCTTCTGGTCGTCCTAGCAACGTCAAGGCACCAGGGAGGATGCTACTCGTGGGCCGTCGTGGGCCCGATAGAGACAGAAAAGTATGACTTGTCCTCATACAGTCTAGTTGTATGCCAATAACCTACAGCACGGGTTCACACATTGTGTGCATCATACACAGTAAATTTACTAAATTGGAGAAGGAGTATTTTCTGTTGTGGATTATATTGTCGTAGCTGATGTAGAAGTATAGAGATAGGACGGTTTGTAAAATAGCTATCCGCAGAGTGAAATGATAGTTTGAGGTGTATACTAGTAATAGTACAGGGCTGACGAAGTTGTGTGCGTATGATGAAAAGAGAATATACTGCCCTCTCGTACCGCCCACTTGTTAAAATGTCTCAGCTGATTGGACTGACTGGACACATTTGGCTGCCAGATGATTGGACAACAATTAGTCTGTCAATTATTGAGTATAGTTTGGTTGAAGTGTGGCGATTGTTGATGTCCTTCTGTCATAAATCGTTCAAGTATCACGCTAGAGCCAGAGCTAGAGCTAGTGGAATCAAGAAAGAAACCTCGGGATCAGAAGGTAGGTGGAGCAACTAAACTGTTGGATTAGAATAAGACGATTAGTCCTGTCAAGGTTTATTGATCACAGAACACGTCATTGTGTATTGGTTAACACGATAACCTGTCACCGTGTTAGCGATGTGCCAGTGCCAGCTAAGTTAACTAACATTAGTGAGAAGTAGGCTACCATACAGCGTGCTCAGGCAGTCAGTAAGTGTTAGCTTTAACGTTAACTTAATCTCACTTTTGAGCTAAGTGTTAAGATGGATGGGTTTTTCGGATGATTGCATCAGATCGTGGTTGCAAAGGGGACTAACGTTAGAAAGCATTTCAAAGTTGCTTGTAATTGCAATCGTTCAGTTAGCTGAACCGCTCCTCCGGATAACCTATCAGCTTGCTCTGTAAAATGACACGTAAAGGCATAATCAGAAGTGCAAGGCTAAGAAATGTAACGTTAGGCAAAGTTAAAACAAGCCAGCTTGAAATAAGGTTACTCTGAGAATGACTGGTGGCATTTTCGTCCGAAACCAAACCTAGTGTTTTTGTTTTGTTTTTTGTTTTATCTATTTGCTTGCACTGTGTAGTTCATCTCTCACTTTTGTATGAGTCTGACAAAAGTCTCAATGTGAAGTATTATGCTCTTCAGTCCATTTTTTCTCTCAGTTATCAGTGTATATAATTCTTTGATCTGTGAAATCTCTTGTTCATTGATCTTTTCTGTATTGATCTGTGGCCTGGAGTTGGTGGACAGATACAAATCTTCTGAAACATTTGATAATATATGGATTTTTTTTGTTAACTGCCCATCACTGCCGAAGTGTAGCACTATAGAATAATAACACAAATACTTTGCTGATAGTATGAATGCTTTTAGCGGTATGCAGTTCTTGGGGCGTCTCTTGGACACTGTGTCCTCTGTCTCCAACTTGTTCTCCAACCCATACCGTGTGAGGGAAGTTCCACTGTCTGACTACAGTGGAGGGGGGCGGACAAGGCTGAAGGACGATGGCAAGGTAGTTTTGTACAGAAATACACAGTCATGGGACTGCCTGCTGCTGTGTCCGGAGACACCTGCAACTGCACTCAGGTACTGTACGCTAATCTTGGTGTTACTTAAGAAGTATGGTGTGAATATGTATGGAGTATGATGAGTATGTGTGTCTCTGAGTGTTGTTTCTGTTTTGCTTTCACTTTATTAGCTTATCTAATGAACAAGTCAGATGAATGAACTTGCCTCAGGGGAACACACCTTAACCAGCTAACTCATTGTTTGAGATATCCTAAAGAAACACTAGCTAAGCATGTAAATGTAAAGGAGTGCCTTGCTCAAGGGCACTTCAGCCGTTCCCACTGGTTGAGGTCGAAACCGGCAACCCTCCGGTTACAAGCCCGAAGCCCTAACCAGTAGGCCACGACTTTATTGAAGATTGCTGGATGTTTATACAGTTTATACTTTATACAGAATGAATAAAGAAGATACTTAAACCTCCATCATATTTAGTGGTGTCAGTGTCTCAGTGTTCTTTTTTTTCCAGGTTGTTCCAAGTCCCCTCTGAAGAGGATGCTATGAACTGGTACCCTCAATATGCCCTCAAACTCCGGCCCTTCTATGAGATGCTCCCGTCATTAAAACCTGAGACCATCCAGCCAATAGTGGACTGCATTCGCAACCATCCCGACTGGAGCTCCGCCCATATTGCTGTGGATACAGGATTAAGAGACTGCTTGAAACACAATTATGTTCTGAGGTAAGATTTTTCTTCAGAATAAGGGTGGGACGGAAGGTACTGAGAACAGTTCTGCTCATGTTATTTGCTTTTCTTTCTTTCTTTTGTTCTTTCTAACTTCCTATCTTTCTTTTCAGTCAAATCAATGCTCGTGATGGCCAGGGTCAAACACCCCTACACCTGGCCTGTGAGCGAGGTGATGTTGCCTGTGTTAGTGAGCTTCTCGACGAGTGCCAGGCTCGCACCGACATCAAAGACAAAAATGGAGATACGCCCATGCACTGTGCTGCTAAGCAGGACACAGCAGCAGTCATAGAGGTGAGCTGCAGGTCGAGGCATTACAAAAAGCTGTGTAGTAGCACGTTATGGTTAGGTCAATAACCCTTCAGAATTGATAATAGAAATCTTCCTTGTACAGAGGATGAAGGACTTCATCATCTCCTTCAACCTGAAGAGTTCTCTAAGTCTTTGTGTTGTCAGGTGCTGTGCTGCCGTCTGTGTGCCGGGGTGAACGAACTCAACCTGGCAGGTGAGACACCCCTCCACGTGGCCTGCCGCCAGGGACGCACCGAGGCGGTCAAGGCTCTGCTGGGCGGCGGGGCCAAGTGCGACGTTCTTGGAGGCCACTGTTACCCCATTCACGCTGCTATGAAGTACAGCCAGAAAGGGTGAGCAGAGCAGTAGAGAAACGGCCCCAGACTCTTGACCTGTCCTGCAGGGTTGGCTTTAACTCGATGTTTGTCCTCTCCAGCTGTGCGGAGGCCATTTTGACAGCTGACCCTGCTCAGCTCCAGGCAGAGGACCACACGTATGGAGGCACTCCACTGCACTGGGCCAAGACTTCTGAGGTCAGAGCCTTCTAATGTACAGTAATGTGGAGACAACAACCATTTGTTCCCATTGAAAGACACTTATGAGACACTAATTGGTCTTGGTATCCTGCCCTGCTCAGATACAGAATGTTAAGACTTGAGGAACTACACCCAGAAGTTATTTTTATACAGTCCCAACAGTGCTTTGCTTTGTGGCCGTATGACAAATGGGAACTGTCCATGTGCAAATTGATTTTCATCAGCTCTCCTCTTCTCTTTGGCCCAGATGACTCGGATGTTGCTGGATAGAGGCTGCAATGTGAACTACCTCAGCAAGACAGGGGAGAGCCCACTCCACATCCTGACCAAGAAGGATCGCTTTGAGGCAGCCATGGTCCTGCTTACGCATGGCGGTGACGCCAACATCCGTGGCCCAGACGGAAACACTGCCCTTCACCTGGCCATGAAGGTAGTACAGCCTGTCTGATGTTGGGTCTGACGCTGTACCCTGTAGGGTCGTCTTGAGTCAGCTCTGTTCAGTATCTCAATTCACTACTAATATTAAACTACTAAGCTACTTATAAACCACATTTCAAATCCAGCATACTTTTGTCAAATTTAACTACATGTAGGTCCTCTATTTGTCCACTCTGAGTGTGCCCTAAAACAACACACAGTCCTAGCTCTGTATAGATGCAGGTGTGATTTTAACCTCTTTTTTGACAGAATGACAGAGTAAACCATCAAATTCTT
Source organism: Alosa alosa (assembly GCF_017589495.1). Taxonomy (NCBI): domain Eukaryota; kingdom Metazoa; phylum Chordata; class Actinopteri; order Clupeiformes; family Clupeidae; genus Alosa; species Alosa alosa. The sequence goes on along the minus strand of NC_063195.1, from coordinate 34,990,562 downwards.
AAAACCTTAAAGCTTAATAACTAAAAATGAAATGTTTATTGCATGGGTTCCCCAGCCGGTGGTTTAATCTGCTTTTGTGTTTGTTCAGCTGGACCACATGGACCTGATAAAGGCTTTGATCGTGTTCGGAGCAGATGTGGAGATCCACAACGACCTGGGGGAGACGCCAGGCCTCATCGCTGCCCGCAGCAGCAAAGGTGAGGCAGGGCTGGGGTGGGGTGGGGTGCACTCAGATCAGGTTTCCCATTCAGTAGAACAGGGGGTGATGAGGCAGTGATGGAGAGGACTGTGAGAGGACCGTTGACCATTATGCCAGAAATGTCTTCAATGGATTTTTTTAGAAAAAGTTGCCATCGAAAAAAGAAGTCCGACTTGAAGCCAAAGTGGTTTCCGCACCTGTAGTAGTTTCGGCTGTAGGTGAGCAGAAGAATGGTTCGTAAGTTGTCATGCATGTGTTTGTAGGGAGGCATGTAATGATAACATATTTAACATATTTATACTAGATATATATATATATATATATATTTGCTGCCTTGTCTGCTAAATTGAATGTAACAGATTAAATGATGACTGGCTATGTTGTACATGTTTGTGTTTACAGTCATTGTGTGGGTAGACAGTTTTTTGTTCCTTCATTCCATATGTAATGTTAATATACAGTAACTAAAGCATGCATTGCATGTATAGCCATGCTTCTTATCGTACCTCTACATAATTACCTGTGTTCTTTTGAACAATACTTCTATAGAATCAAATTAATAACATGGAATTGATTATGTGATAGTGTACTAATGATTTGAGTCATGTTGTGTTTGTTTTTGTTTTGTTTTTTGGTCATGATGAGCATGTTTATGCATTTGTATGTCTCTCATCACCACAAACAATTCCCCCCTCCTCTCTTTCTCTCCTCTCTCACTCCTTTTTTATCTTTCCCTCTCTCTCTCTCTCTCCCTCTCTCTCCCTCTCTCTGGTCTTGTTGTGGATGCATGGCTCTAACCACTGGCCTTGTGTGCGAAGGCCCCAACAGAAAGATTCTGCTGGACATGCTATGTAGTGTAGGAGCCCAGCGCTGCCACCCCCCATCCTCAGAGCTGCTCTCCCCCAACAGGAGAGTGACCAGTCCTGGCATAGGTAATGACCCCCCCTGCCCCAGAGATCTCCACTCCACTCCACTCCACTCCTCTCTGCTGTGTTCCATCACCCTCCCATCCCCAAGACTGCTCTTGCTCTGTCACACATTGTTGGTCAACATTGGGTCGTGCCATATGGCTCCTCCTCTAGTGTTGGTTTGACTGCCTGTGTTGCTCCTCTGCCTGACTCTGTCTCTGTGCGTGGTCTCTAACTTTAGATTGCCTAGTACAGGGGTCGGCAACCTGCGGCTTCGGAGCCGCATGTGGCTCTTTGATCCCTCTGATGCGGCTCAGCTTTTGAAAATAATTAATGAGTATTTAATTAAAATGTATTTTATTTTAGTTCGTTCATTTTCAAAATGTAATATTGTAGCTCTATCTGAGTAGCCTAATTTATATAACTTTCCACCTCACTTGACTCCATAACCGTAGCCTGCACAATATTGGTAGGCCTACATTCGCGGTTCGTTGCCATGTCAATATCAAACAAAATCACTGATTTCCCTACATTCCAGTCAACGACAACACTTTAATTGTTATTGTTGATGTGTGCACTTGCTGTAGGCTAGATAAGGAAAATGTCAAAAAGGAAACGTCCAGCGACCACAGCTTCGGCCTTGAACACAAGCAGGCTGAAATGGGAAAGTTTCCATCCGAAGACTGATTCTGAAAACGCAAAATGAACTGCCCGTTATCGCACACTGCAACGAGTTACTATTGCTGTGTTAACCCTATTCCTCTTGCATGTGAGAAATCTTTCTCACATATGAAAAATATAAAGACAAACCTGTGCTCACGTTTAAGGGCAATTCCGCGCAAAACTGTCACATCCATAACGCCAACACAATGCCATGGTAGGGTATTTAGTTGGCGTTATGGATATATGACAGTTTTGCGTGGAGTTGCCCTTAAATGATGACCGCCTCAATTCTTGCATGAAACTTCACCTCACTGAATATGAGCCAGCCAGACTCCAAGTCCATCACCAAATCTAATCTCTGGTAGGCCTAATGTTCAATTTCGCCAATGACATGTCAACGAAAATTGAGTGTGTTAGGCCTATAGCCTTACATTTCCACTTTACATTTCAAGTTACTTGCACATTACTTTTAAAACTAGTAGAAAATGTATTAAAAAATCCTCTGTTGAATGAAAGTAGCCTAACTACGTTAAATATCCAAACATTTTCTTGTAACCGTCTTTATGTGGCTCTTCTGAGATTAAAAAAAAAAAAAAATTCGTAGAAGTGGCTCTCCAGGCAAAAAAGGTTGCCGACCCCTGGCCTAGTAACACATTAGCATGGCCTCAGTGTGTCCTCACCTCTCTCCCTGAGTTCCTCTGTGTGTGCAGAGAAGAGTTAGTATCTCTGGGTTGGGTTTCCTGTTTATGTGACCTCTTTCCATCATGGTTGAGAATGGGCATTCTCTGTTCCTTCTTTGGCTGTATAAACACTACGTAGTCTCATCAAGCAACCTCTTGAACTCTCTTTCCTTGAAGTCTTATTACGATGCAGTTTTGGTGTTCAGAAAACAATAATTGATCAAGAAAACAGTTTGCTACCTTAGAAGGTGATTGTTATTCCGAAGTTATTGTCTCCATTCATGATAAACAACAGGAATAGCAGGAATAACAGTCATCTTTTAAGATAACCTATGAGATGTATGCGACCATGTGAGTTTGTACTGTGTCCTCTGGTCATGTGACGATCTGCTGATTAGTTGAGCCTTTCAAACTTGAGCCTTTGTGTGTTTGGCTGACAGGGTTTGACAGGCAGGTGCAGCTCCGCCGAAGCAGAGCTTCCAAAAATACCGTAAACTCGGGGCAGTTCCCCTCCACGGAAATCTTTAGTAAAAGGCGAAATAGCAGGAATAACAGTCATCTTTTAAGATAACCTATGAGATGTATGCGACCATGTGAGTTTGTACTGTGTCCTCTGGTCATGTGACGATCTGCTGATTAGTTGAGCCTTTGTGTGTTTGGCTGACAGGGTTTGAGGACCTCATGCACGTGTCTGCTACCATCTCAGCCATGAGTGGGGGCAGGATGGAGGTGGATGGGATCAAACCAGGAAGCAGGAAGTATGTCTGAGTGGACGTGGAAGCAAGACCTTAATATTCATTTATTCGGCCTGGCAATTATTCTGGAGAATAAGACACATGCCAGATATTAGGTTTTATTTTCTAGCTTCATCATCAACATGAATAGATGGGTTGCTGTTGACCCTCTGCTCCTCTCTCCCCCCAGGCTGGACAGGCTGCTGTGTCTGGACGGAGGCGGGATCAAGGGCCTGGTTCTGATCCAGTTGCTGATTGCTCTGGAACGAGAGGCTGGTCGGCCAATCAGAGAGCTCTTTGACTGGGTGGCGGGAACTAGCACTGGAGGCATACTTGCTCTGGCTGTTATACATGGTGTGTGTGTGTGTCTGTGCCTGTGCCTGTGTGTGTGTGTGTGTGTGTCTCTGTGTGTGTGTGTGTTAGTGTCAGTGACTTGGTCTGATAAGCATCTGCCTGTGTTGCGTGTAGGTAAGTCCATGCCGTACCTGCGCTGTCTGTACTTTCGCATGAAGGAGCAGGTGTTCAAAGGCTCGCGGCCGTACGAGTCGGCCCCTCTGGAGGACTTTCTCAAGAAGGAGTTTGGAGAGAACACCAAAATGACCGATGTGAAACACCCCAGGTACAAGCATCTGCCTCAGGCCTCTGTAAAGTTGCTCTAAGTGTAAAAAATGTAATCGCAGAAATCATATCATCCTTTTTCATTGCAGTGGGTTTGTCTTTTTAATTTTCCTTTTGTCTTGCTTTCTCTCTCTCTTTTCTTTTCTTTCTTAAATCCTTTCTTCTCTGGCACCAGGGTGATGGTGACGAGTGTCCTTGCGGACAGACATCCCGGGGAGCTGCACATCTTTAGGAACTATGACCCCCCAGCCCTCCAGTGTGACCCACCGTATGCCTCCACTGCCACCTTTAAGCCTCTCACCATCCCAGAAGGTACAGCATACTGTCGGCCCACAGCCTCAACGTAATCCCTGTGCTAGTGACCTGGGGCCTCATGTACAAAGCTTGCGTACGCACAAAAATGCTGCGTACACCATTTCTCACGCTCACGTCCGGATGTACGAAGACTGACTTGAACGTGAGAATGTGCGGTCCTCCACGCAAACTTCATGTCTGGCGTACGCACATTTCCAATGTCTATCGTCAGTTGGCGACACTTAGAGGCAATGCAGCGCAACAACATTAGTTGATCGCGAGTCTACAATGTAGGCCTTTATTTGCACAGTATATTGTGAAACGTGGGTTATTAAAAATGATAACACTTCGAAAGTAGGCCTATGTTTCTATATTTGGACATGCAACATGCGCAAATTCTACTAAGTTATGCAACAACCTATCTATAATGACAACTGTAGACTTATTAGAGGCTAAGAATTAAAAGGGAATGTGAAAGAGCCTACACAGCCCCGATATTTGGTTACGCGATTGTTGATGACTGGCTTATCAAACATTCCAGATTTTGAAGAGCTTTCCACAAAACCTGTGATAAATGGGGTCAGCTTCAGCTTTTTTGTGCATACGCTACTTTTCAGGTTTGCGCGTACGCAATGTTTTAGTATGAAATCCACGCAAGTCTTTGTACATATGGCCCCCGGACATGGTGTGATGTGGCTGAGGATGTGCGGACCTTTACAGAGTGTGACTGTGTCACCATCTCTCTGTTTGAGTAGAGCTCCTTTCCTGTCTGGGATAGCAGCTCAACCCTCAAACCTGTTTCGCTCTCAGATCTATACTTGTCAGAAAATGACTTGCCACATGCTCAGTTCACAAGCTCAGTTGTCTCCGAGTGGAAACAGGATGTGGTCCAGTTCAGGGGGAATTAGGCCACATGCTTTTTCGGAGGGCCGTTAGTGGAGAGCGACATGACTGAGTACTGAAGGTGCTGAACTGCAGTTGGATGTGACCACAACGCAACCAGTTTCAGTAGCATGTGTCACTCAGGTCAGTCCGACTGACACGCGCCTGCAGAAGCCACACAAATTGTGATTTTACAGTCCCTCGTGATCGGGTTGAGTCCCACCTCACACACACACACACACACACACACACACACACACACACACACACACACACACACACACACACACACACACACACACTACTATGGCGCGCGCATGCGCAGCATTCAGAGCTCTGTGTTTTAGTATGCGTGCTGTTCTTTCAGGATGGGAGGATGAGGATGTGTTGATAGTTGGATACACTGTGGAACCCCCCAGAAAGCGTAGGAAGGTGACTGATGAAGGTGTGTCTCCATGTGTGTGTGTGTTTGAGTGTGTGTGTGTGTGTGGTGTGTGTGTGTGTGGGGGTTCTGGGTGCACTAGTGGGGTGAAAGATAAATCACCACAAGGTCTATACTTGGTCACTAGGAATATTATATTAACATGCTGTCAGTCTTTATCTCTCCTCTCTCTCTCTCTCTCTCTCTCAGAACAATTGGTATGGCGTGCTGCCCGCTCCAGTGGTGCCGCCCCCACCTACTTTCGGCCAATGGGCCGCTTCCTGGACGGAGGGCTGCTGGCCAATAACCCCACTCTGGACGCCATGACAGAGATTCACCACCACAACAAGGCCCTGAAGGCCCAGGTCTGTAGCTCACCATGCCAACAGGAGTAAAGCTCTTAATCAGTGGGAACTTAAAATGGGAAAACTTTACTACTTTACATAACACTTCCTTTATAGTTCAGGTGCATTGTGATGATCACTGCATGAGGTAACGCTACATTAATAAATTACCTGAGTCATTTATTAATTTATCCAATGTCAGGAAAATGACAATTTAATAATGTCTGGCTTCACTTGGATAAGTGTGAGACATGTAGTGTTTCCCATTAACTAGACTGTAGTGTAGTCTAGTCGAGTTATTACCGGTTATTAGCGTTGAGCGACAGTGTTGCCACCAGAAACATCTGCTTGGTTGTTCTTTATTTCCATCCGTAAGATTGAATAATTTTAATCTATGGGGGAGGAAATGCAGCTTACTGATGTGTGTGAACCCTGATGTGTGTGACCCTCTTGTCTCTCTCTCTCTCTCTCTCTCTCTCTCTCTCTCTCTCTCTCTCTCTCTCTCTCTCTCTCTCTCTCTCTCTCTCTCTCTCTCAGGGGAGAGATGTGGAGGTGCGGAAGCTGGGTGTGGTGCTGTCTCTGGGCACTGGGAAACCCCCTCAGGTGGCGGTCAGCTCCGTGGACGTGTTCCGGCCCTCCAACCCCCTGGAGCTGGCCAAGTCCTTTGTTGGAGCCAAAGAACTGGGCAAGATGCTAGTGGACTGTGTGAGTGTGCTGGACAGCTGGACCGGGCCTTTTCTTCCTTCTCATTTTCCTGTCATGACAAAGACCAGTTCCTCTAGAAAACGTGAACGATAAGTAGCAGTAGTCAGCAAACTTCTGAACTATTGAAGTGTTCTTGACTCTCTCTCTCTCTCTCTCTCTCTCTCTCTCTCTCTCTCTTCTCTCTTTCTGTTCTCTCTGTTTCCCGTTTCCCTCTCAGTGCACGGACTCTGATGGCTGTGCCGTGGACCGGGCTCGTTCCTGGTGTGAGATGACGGACATAATCTACCACAGGTCAGTCAGGCAGTGGGAGACACTCTCATGACCTGACCAGACACTCAAGACAGTCATGATAAAGGCTCCCTTTGCTCTCCTCTGGTTCTGCTGGCGCGTCTCTCCTTCCCTTCTCACTTCCTCTCTGTCCTGCTCCCTCGGCCACTGGCCTCTCTGGTGTCCATGGCGTCCGATCCTGTTCCCTGCTCCCTTTGTTCTCCCTCTCTCTTCTCTTTCTCCTCTCGCTCTTCTCTTTTTTATCCCCAGGCCTTCCTGTGCAAAGACATGCTCTCTCCCTTTACAGCCCTTCAGGGCGGAACAAGACCCCTCCGCTGCGCGTCGGGGTCAGGTTCGCCCTGTCGGGACTTATTTTCCCAATAATGACCGGCGTTTTATACATTATCCTGCTTATTATACGGCTACTTGCCAAAACGAAACCATAAACTCCCCACGATGCGTTCTATACATTATCCCTTACCTATGCTATATATACTATATTTATTACTATACTATATATACTATATTTATTACTATACTTTATAAAACGGATAGTTCCGGTCCTTGATTGTGATTGGTCGAATCGCGTTCGATGCCGTTGTATATTTTCCCGAGCACGGCTGAGACCGCATTTCGTTCTATATTAATGCATTTAGAATGCATAACGGTTAAAATTCAAAGTTGCTGAGCAACAATTCCGATAAGAATCTACTAGCGGTGGAACTATTCTATGGGGACTTAAATTTCATGATTATTTGTTTATTTGGTATCAGTTTTAATGTCCTATATGTGGTAGCCGTTTTATAGCAGCTTCGCTCGCTTCGTGCCTAACAACACCCCTCAGCTGTGCTATATTCACAACATAGAACGGCCTCTTGGGCTTATTGCTTAAATACATTCTATATTTATTACTATACTATATATACTATATGTATTACTATTAATGATTAAAATGTCAGAAAATGGTGAAAACAAGGTTTCAATCAGGGTTTCCCAGAATTGAGGGAATGATGGTGAGGGGTAGAAGAAGAGAATGCTGAGCTGCAACAGTAGTGGTCATTCCCTCACCATCATTCCCTCAATTCTTCCTCTAATGTGTCTCTCTCTCTCTCTCTCTCTCTCTCTCTCTCTCTCTCTCTCTCTCTCTCTCTCTCTCTCTCTCTCTCCTCCCTGTAAGTCGAGTTCCAGTTGGTCCAAACATGCGTGTTATTTTTCAGTGGTGAAAATAGTGACCGTGGTTAAACAATGTTTGAGATATTTTTTATAAATAAAATGACTCTCGGAGAGTGCAGAGCACAGCCAAGGCCGAATGTCGTATCCGGCTATTAGTGAAAGTGAATTGAAATGTGTGGAGGTGGCCTGTGAGTTGGCTCTGCTCCAGAATGGATTTAGGTCTTCCTTGGCCCATGCTAGACTTTCCCACAAAGTTTCATGGAAATCAGGCCAGCTGTTTTCTCGTAATCCTGATTACTGACACACCAACAAATCACACTGAAAAATGAACTTCCCTGGTGGAGGTACTAAAGTTTTGCTTTGTGACTGAATGACGTGTTCTAAAGTCCAGCCTGTCTGTTTTGTGACTGAATGACGTGTCTGTTTTGTGACTGAATGACGTGTTCTAAAGTCTGGTCTGGCTGTTTTGTGACTGAATGACGTCTGTTGTCCTACTGTAGGCTGAGTCCCTCAGCTGTCCCTGGAGGTGTTGCTGGACGAGGTGAGCGACGCGGTGCTGGTGGACATGCTGTGGGAGACGCAGATGTATCTGTACGAGCAGAGGGCCCAGATCCACACACTCGCCCAGCAGCTGCTGCAGGCCTGAACCTACCTGACCACACCTGACCAATCAGATGTGGTCATACAGCATGGAGTAGAGACAGAGGCTAGAGAGAAGGATGTGTGTCTGTAATGGCCCAGTAAGATGGACTCTGACATTAACATGACCTAACACTAACTTGTCAGTGGGGGGGAGGGAGACTGACCGTGATTTTCAGGGAAAGGATATATATTGGCTGTGTGTGTGTGTGTGTGTGTGTGTGTGTCTGTATATTGTGTGTGTTTGTGTGTGTGTGTGTGTGTGTGTGTGTGTGTTGTGTGTTGTGTATTGTGTTGTGTGTTGTGTATTGTGTATTGTGTATTGTGTTGTGTAGTGTATTGTGTATTGTGTGTGTGTAGTGTGTGTGTGTGTGTAGTGTGTAGTGTGTAGTGTGTAGTGTGTAGTGTGTGTGTGTAGTGTGTGTGTGTGTGTGGTGTGTGTGTGTGTGTGTGTGTGTTAGAGAGCAGGCAAAATTGTAACAGATTTCTGCATTTTCTGCTCACATGTGGTTCTTCCATCGGGAGGGAAGAGAGGATCTGTTTATTATGCTACATGTCATGGACAAAACTGCATTCTAATAACAATCATGACTGTTGCCTCAAGACGAATGTTACAACTTGATAAATAGAAGTTAATGCGCTGCGCTGCACAATGTGGAAGTATGTCTATTCAAGCCTGGGACCAGAAGCTTGTCATGCAGAAGGTGAATGACATGCGGTGGCTATGCAGAACAAACTAGCTCCACAGGACAAACTGGAGTCTGGGCATTCCATTCCATCATTCATTTGTTCTGTTTGAAGTTGTTCAGACATGTTCACTGGTCTAACTCGCTCTCTATAACAGAGCTGTAATTGAAGTTTACATGACTGTGCAAAAACCCTTCAGATATCCTCATCATATTGAAATATTTAATGTCTCCTGCTTGACTGTTCTCAGTGCTGTCACTGTCAGAGGCGGAGCTATGTCTATGCATATATTATCTCCATTTTACATCTTGACAAATATAAATTATGTAATATTATCCACATCAGTTATACAACATAATTCCATAAATACATAATTTTGTGTACAAAATATTGATATAATATTAACATGAATTATTCATGTATTATTAATATACAGCATTATTTTTTGTTTGTATGGATGTAGATGTATTACCTCTGAAGCGGTGTGTTGGTGAAATCAGAGATTTCAAAGCTCCACCTGTGGTCTGCTCCAGGCCTTCTCTTTGCACTATTCTAGTCTTAACACCAAAGTGACATGTGTTTCCCCTTGAAGGAGTTGCTCTCATGTTTTGTACTAGTTTATTAAACCCGTTATGAAGTGATGATTAAAATATGGATCAAACATTAAACCTGTGGAATCTACCCTCTCAACTGTCTCCGTTGTCTTTTTTCATCTACAAATTGTTGCCGGTCCTCTTCAGATTGACCAACGTCAGCGTTGGGACCTGGCATAGTTCGCCCCCTTGTGTCCATCTCGTGATGAGCTGAAGTGCTGGGCTCTCTTGCCCCGGCGCAGCGCGGTCACCTGGGCCACTCAGGTGTGCCAGTCCGCCCTCAGGTCAGCAGCTCTCCCTGCGCACTAGGCCCTCGCCGCTCCTGTTGTGGCAGCTAAAGCTGAATTATTCAGAGCCCCGGGCCATATCAATGTCTCGTGCTCTCTCTCTCTCTCTCCCCTCTTCATCCCTCTCTCCTTGTGTCGTTGATATGAAGCGATAACAGAGGACTGAAAAGGCTCATTACTGGGAGAGAGAGACTAAGAGAGCTGGAGCATTATCCACTAATTGAGCATACCTACATCAGTGTCATCACTGGGGGAAAGAGCACACAGGAGTTAGAGCAGACGTGGCTTTACGAGGCACAGGTAAGAGCTCTCTTTACTAACTCTTTATCTTTGGTGCCAATACAGAAGCTATTACTAGCCATTGTGTTTTTGTTTCACTTTTCATTCTAAGAAATTAAAATTTGTTCACTTAATATTTCAATGGATAATACAATTCTGTAGACATGTAGTGATTGTCTTTGCTCTTTTTAGTTTGTGGTCCCACCAAGTGACCACTATGTCTGGAGCAAACAGTGACCATCTGCACCGGTCCACTCTCACGGTCTACACTGTAAGTTTGAAATGCTGAGGGCAGATAGGTGGAAAAAGGAACAAATTGGACACAGTGTAGAAATTATTTTCCTTGTTTTCCAACATACTGGGTACATTTAGTGCTAAGGGGGCACCCAGTTAATCTAACTAGTGAATAGGGTCATTTAGTGCTAAGGGGGTACCCAGTTCATCTAACTAGTGAATAGGGTCATTTAGTGCTAAGGGGGTACCCAGTTCATCTAATTAGTGAATAGGGTAATTTAGTGCTAAGGGGGTACCCAGTTCATCTAATTAGTGAATAGGGTCATTTAGTGCTGAGGGGGTACCCAGTTCATCTAACTAGTGAATAGGGTCATTTAGTGCTAAGCAGTGTTGTGCACAATTCGAATTGTAATTCTGCTTCCTGTTTGCTACCTCAATTAAAATGCAAGTGAAATTCAAGAATTGAATTGAAATTTAAGAGCCAGTTTCAATTTAATTCTGGAATTTTGCACAAGCCTGGTGCTAAGGGGGGTACCCAGTTTATCTAACACTAGCAAATAGGTTCACGCTCCTGCCCACTGCATTATATAGTGCAATAGCAGTTCTTCCAGGCGTGCATTAACAATGTCAGATTGTCCATTGTAGGTCAGTGTGGAATTAAAATGAGTTTGAAGCCTTTATTTTAAGGTAAAATAACTTTGTGTTGCTTTAACTCTGTCTTTGTTAGCCGGTTGGGGAATAAAATACTTGTTTCCATCCCTCTATCAATCTCCATACTTGGTGCAGGGATTTTGTAACTGAAGGTTGAATGTTTTTTGTTTTCAGAATCTGATGGAACATTTCAACCCTGGCCTACAGAAACTGGTCACCTTAGGAAACAGCTATGTCAAAGCATTTCAATGTGAGTACTTTTAAACCTGAAGTTAAAATGAATATCATCTTAGTCTTGTAGATGTGCATTATTAGATGGAGTATTTGTATGGCTTCACACACACATGCTCTTGTACAGTATGTACTCACCTGTTCCTCTAGATCATCTGTAAAGTGATGCTGAGGGTGTGGGGTATTCTGGCTCACACAGGGTTTAATTTATCATACTAGAGTAACCAAGCGTGTTTGTCCCATCACATGATTTAACTCTTATTGTGTGTGTGTGTGTGTGTGTGTGTGTGTGTGTGTGTGTGTGTGTGTGAGTGTGTTCATCTCTTTGGCAGCTCTTGCAGTGACCAGTGAAGCCTACTTTAGCGCTGTCGCTAAAATGGGAGAGCAGGCTCTTCATACATCTTCATCTCGCTCACTGGGTAAGATTGTGTGTGTGTGTGTGTGTGTGTGTGCATCATAAGGTTATGATGTTCACGGGCCATCTATCCCAAACTGTGATGCTCTTAACTCTGTTATTCATGCCTAGAGTTTTGGCACTTTGAAAGCAAGGCTGTCCCCTAAATAACTGAAGATGAAAGTGAACTTAACAGTCTTTCTCTCACTGAAGGTCTTGGCCTGCTGCCAAGACAATAAGGATCCTTCCACCCTACGTCTGAAGCATTTTGATTGTCTGTCCATCTGAGAATTTGTGCCGCCCGGAGAAATACCCACATTTCTGTCGTCTGTGAAAATAAAAAATCAAGGATGCTGTTGGAAGTTAGGGCTAGAAAACTCAGTCTGTCAAATCATGCTGCCAATAGCCAGTGAGTTGCCACTCTGTCATAAGCTCACTGGGCAGCCTTTTAATAAATAATACAAAGTAATACAAAGTTCAGAACTTAAAAAAAAAAAAAGGTGAACTTTGGTTGTTGGAAGTGCAAACCCTCGGTATGTGTAATGGCATCTGGACGTCACCTGTTTGGTATGGCTTTAGTCCAGCTCAGGTGACCGTGGGTGTGCGCTGAGCCTCTGAATAATTCACAGGCGGAGTATTCCATGTGCGCTCCGCTCATTAGTCACCACAACGGCCTAGCTCAGACCTCCCGCACGTTTCCATCACACACACACACACACACACACACACTGACAAGGCCAGGGGGAGGCCATCTATGGTTACCGCCATCTCAATATGGAAAAGTCTTTAGGAGGAGCGTCCATTGTCTCTGATGTAAACTACCTTTTCATTAGCAAGTTATTTCTACATATATTTATTTATACATATATTTCTAGCACAGTTCTTAAGACTTTTATTTAGGACTGATTACCTAAATAATCATAACTCATGTCCTCTGTTTCTCCCCTTCTTCCTCATCAGTGGGTTAAGAAACAGACACCATACAGTTTTATTTACAGTAATTTCCTGTGTATTAGCTGCATCATAAGCCACAGGACAGTGTTTATGTAAGTTAAAAGAAACAAAACCATATTAATAGCATATTAACTGCCCCCGTCTATTATCCTCTTAGTTGAATTAATTTTGCCGCGGCTAATAGTTGGGAAATGACGTAATGGGACATATATCTTCTGTACAGCACAGCTCATGTGTATGTAGTGTATGGTTTAAGAGTGCACTGTATTCCGCTTGCCTACCAGTACTGGCATCGTTTGGGGTCATTACCGGTTTGGCGAGCGCAGGGTTGACCTGTTAATGCCTTGGGTGCTCTGCAGGTGACGTGCTGGTCCAGATCTCTGAGACTCTGCGCAGACTGACTGCTGAAATCGAGGGAGTGGTGAGTGCATCTGCACCTCGTCCTGCAGTACGTTTGTCAGTGCAATCATTGGCAGGGTGTAGCTGATCTGGCCCATTGCTTTCTCCCACTCAGTTCCAGTGGTTCCATATTGAAGTGCTGCAGGCGATGGACAAGAATGTGAAGCTGGATGAGGAGTACATTGATGTAAGTGGCTTCACGGCGCATTGTGTGGCCTTTTAACTTCCTAAGCTGATTAAGAGCACTGTGTCCTGGGCTGTCCGCCGGTCAGAGAGCAAATGACTCCAGGACAATACTCCACTCATACATGGTAGCCTGCCTGTGGTATGTGCTAGTGTCCTCAATGAAGGCAGCAATGGGTTAAACATTTTTACACCGCAGACTTGCTTTTAAATCCAGTATATGTGTACAGTATATGATACATACTGTACATACATACGTACATACACACAGGGTGCGATTTGTGTAAAAACCAGAGGGGGGGATGATTTTGAATAAGTTTGTAAACCCCCCAAAAAAAAAATGTCATGGCTAATAATACCTTATATTATTTTTGCCACCTTTGTAACATTTTAGTTTACCGTGGTGTATGACTTTAAACAGCGAGGGTGCTTGGTATGATGATCAGCTCCTCTAATGCAGGGTAGGACTACGTTTTGACAAGCATACAAATTCACCTTGTTCTTGCCCCATCTGAAATGACTTCTCTACTTTTGCTGCCTCCATCCTTTCTGTATTTGTTGTGTAAAAAAACGTTGTATATGATGGCACTGAAGTCTTAAGTTAGTGAATTGGCTAACAGTGTTAGTTGGTAACCAAATAGCCTACACATTGCGTTACACGCTGCGTAGGCTACGTGCATTCTCTCTCCCGCTGATTTGCGTTCAGTAGCCAAGTGCGTAATATTGCAAAAGTTGAAAAAATAAATGTGTTTATTGTAGCCTACAGAAAATAAATAGCCTATCATACTGTCAGTTAATTGCCTACAGTGCAGTGAAGAGTTTGGAGAGTAAAGTTATAGGGCAACTTGGAAGTTTTATGAAAATAATTTACGAACCAGAACATAAAGACCATGAAGCTTCTTTTTCTTGCAGCTGTTAAAACACCCGCTATAGTTTAAATACCCACCAACATTCGTTTTTGCAGTACAGATTATTTCTAAAAGTTATTTGTCTACTACTGGCTGATTTATCAAACTAGTGCTTTCTCGTTCGTCCTCCGCAAACTACAGGTGTTTCGGTAGAGAGCCATTGAATAAGCGATGCCAAGCAATTTCTGTAACACTTTTTGTGACATTCAGCAAATATCTCCTCATTTAATGTAGGTTCCTTCGGACAATAGGCCTACGTTCTACTCTACGTGCAGTTGTCCTCCATCTCAGTTGCATCAGTTTTCTAATTTTGAAGGTTCTAAAACATTATTACGCTTTACTGAATCCTTCTCGTTTTCTTTCATTTGTCCAGCTAACTTTTCCATTGAACCTAGCCATTTATGATGGATTACACACTCGACATTCTGAAATGTCCTGCACGATCAAGGCCAAATTAAGTTATCACGCAGCCACTGTGTCAGCAGCATCAGTGCTGACGGTGACGGTGCGTTTCTGATGTCAGATTATTATGTAGGCTAGCCTACTAGACTGTTCTCACGTTGCAGCGCTTTACTTATATGAAGTAGCATTAATCAATATGAGGGGCAGAGGGGGATAAATGTTGTCCCCCCGACGATAAAAATAATTTAGCAGAGGTAGGAATAGGAAAACCAGAGGGGGGGGGAATCCTCACCATCCCCCCCTACAAATCGCACCCTGCATACAAATACACATACAAATACTATACACATACACATACATACATACAGCCTTAGTGTGTGCGCTATAAGTCCTTCAGCTTCTGCAGTGGGGTGGTGTGTTTGTGACAGTGGGTGACTGACAGCTGTGACCCAGAGGAGAGTGCAAAGCACGAGGACTATGTGTTTGAGGAGTGAAGAACATATATAGCTTTAGGGGGAGAGTGTTATATATGTAGTGTGGACAGGAAATGTTTATCTAAGCGTGTGTGTGTGTGTGTGTGTGTGTGTGTGTGTCCAACAGGGCAGCAGAAGGGTGTATGAGCTTGAAGTGAGGAACCAGGCCGCAGCTCTGGAGAGACAGTTAAGAAGAGGAGCTTTCAGAGACTCGCTGGTGAATGTCAACCCAGTACTACATAGACATTTATCTTTGACCTCTGCTGACAGTGTGATCACTTAAAATCCCTCATCTTCAAAAAACTCACAGCTCCTCAGAGAATATATCCTCTCATAGCACTTACAAACTAGCCTTGCTAATTCTAGCATTTCCAACTAGAACACTTGACTGTATAAAAACAGCACTCAATGATGCACTTGTTCTTATTGTACTCTACCTTTTAAATTGTTCTAGAATTGTTGGGAGAATTGTTTTAAAAAGCTTTAAACTGTTTACCATGTTGTAAGTTGTTTGCGTCAGCCAAATGTAATGTATAAGTACGTATAAGTATAAGTATATATACTCTTTTGATCCCGTGAGAGAAATTTGGTCTCTGCATTTATCCCAATCCGTGAATTAGTGTAACACACTCAGCACACAGTGAGGTGAAGCACACACTAATCCCGGCGCAGTGAGCTGCCTACAACAACAGCGGTGCTCGAGGAGCAGTGAGGGTTAGGTGCCTTGCTCAAGGGCACTTCAGTCGTACCTACTGGTCAGGGTTTGAACCGGCAACCCTCCGGTTGCAAGTCTGAAGCGCTAACCAGTAGGCCACGACTGCCCCATAAATTCAATTGCCTTGCCACAATCTATGGAACTTACAGACAACATTACATTATTAAATTAGTAATGTCATTAAATTATTAAATTAGTAATGTCATGTAATGTAAAAATGTTTGCAATTCTTGAGCCACACCAGACGTTTGACTAGTAGTTTCCTTGCCCTGCCTATAATGAGGTCACTAATTCTGCTTACATTAGCTTAGTTGGGAAGCTCTTGTAGTATTACTACAGCACTGAAAGGCCTGTGTGTGTGTGTGTGTGTGTGTGTGTGTCTGTCTGTCTGTCTGTGTGTCTGTGTGTCTGCTTTGTGTGTGTGTGTGTGTGTGTGTCTCTGCTTTGTGTGTGTGTGTGTGTGTGTGTGGTTCAGGAGAGCAGTGAGTACATGCAGTATCTGAGACAGAGTAACCATGAGATCCTGAAAGAGGAGGAGAGACGCTACCGCTTCCTGGCAGAGAAACACTGCGGCCTCACGCAGTCCCTGCTCTTCCTCATCAACAAGGTAGAAAACACACACACACACACACACACACACACACACACACACACACACACACACAAAACACACACACACACAAACACACACACACACAGGGATATAGAGATCTGAAACGCCTGTTTAGAGACACAAAGTTTAAGGTGTGTCCAGTCCACATTCTCTAATTTAACGCCGTGGTTTTGTGACCAGAGGCCAGGCGCATTGTTCAAAAGGGTTGTTTCTTAATCAGTCATGGGTGTGTTTTGGCCGTAACTTCCTTTAAACCAATGAGAGTGACACTTGTTCACTTTAACAGCAAGCAATTTTGACAGTCAGTACATTTGAAGGAATCTGTTTGCACACAAGACCGTGTACACAACATTCCCCCAAACTTTGCTTTATTAAAACCTGTGTGTGACTAGCAGAGTATAGCCTACATGCATCTATTATTTGAACTCATAGGCAAAGTGAAACTAACTTCACTCTGGTCACATCTTGTGACAGTGCGTCTTTAGCTGTGCTTTTGCGCCTTTCACTTTAGACCAGGTTTTTCTTGGTCAGTGGCGTAATGATTTTTAGAGGGTGTGTAAGATATCGATTTTTGGATCAGGCACCAGACAACACCTATTTCTTTAATTGACACACCTGTGGGCGCCATGTCCAATTCAAGTGGAGTGCATGGCGAAAACTTCATCACTGAATTGGGTGTAAGATAAGAACAAGCCTTGCGTCGCGCTTGGCGCCAGGAGGAATAGGATAGGGCCTACACACACACACACACACACACACACACACACACACTCATACCTCACATTCACTCAGAGCAGCAGTGTCTTCTCTACCTTTATAGTCCAGAACAATTTGTTCAACACACTTTATTCAGGAACATTCTTACTAGGAATGGCTGAGCATAACCTGAACGTGCCGCCTGTTTCAGACAGGTGCCTCACTGCACCAGAAAGGTGAGGGCTGGAAAGAGAAGGTCAATGAGAGCAGATCAGCCAGACCACGGACCCCCACACCCCTCGACCAAGAGGCCCAGGTGAGAAGAGGAGGGGGAAGAGATGATGAGCAGTGACTTCCATCATAATGAATACAATTCCTCATACACTACAGCATTTGCAGTGAGACACACTGCTCCACTACTGTCAGTGGAGATTCAAATAAATGGTTCTATTACTGGACAGCAAAAGCATCTCACTCCCTGGCAGTCTTAAGGACATGACACGTGTTTGTTTGTCTTCTGTTGTGCTTAGCTGAGGAGCTCTCTGACAATGCTGCTGCAGACTGGGGAAAGAGAGGAGGATAGAGTTGGACGAGAGCAGCAGCCTTTGGGAAGAGTGCCATCCAGGGGTAGGAGGAATGCATTGCACTACTGATGCCGTAGAGTCAAGCATGTATAGAGCCTGAGAAGAAATGATCGTCAGTGTGTTCATTTTTTAAGGTTTTGTTTCATGATTCACAATCACTCACCATCTCAGTGAAGGCGTGAGAAGTAAAAAAATGTTTGGAATGATGACCTGGAGATAACATAAGTCTATATATGGACTCTTTCTCCATTACTAATGATTCTCATGACACTCATATCTATGACATGTGTTCTGTATTATCTTTAGGGTGTGGTGCTCTTACATAACCAGTTATATACACAGATTACTGTCCTTTCTTTTGATCCCTCTCCCCATCTCTTTCTCTCTCTCTCTCCCACTCTCTCTATCTGTCTCTCCCTCTCTCTCTCTCTCCTTCTCTATCTCCCCCTCTCTCTCTCTTTTTCTCTCTCTCTCACTCTATCTCTTTTTCTCTCCCTCTCTTTCTCTATCTCTCTCTCCCCCTCCCTCTCTCTTTCCCTCCCTCTCTCTCTCCTCTCTCTCTCTCCTTCTCTCTCTCCCCCTCTCTCTCTCTCCTCTCCCCCCTCTCTCCCCCTCTCTCTCCCTCCCTCTCTCTATTTCTCTCTTTCTCCCCCTCTCCCTCTCCCTCTCTCTCTCTCTCTCTCTCTCCCCCAGCTCCGGCCCAGTCGTTCCCGCTCCAGCTCTGTGGGGGAGTCTCTGGGTCTGAGTGGGGGTCGGCCCATGCGGACGCTCCTCGCCCATCCCGCCTCCTCCAACCCTGTGCTCCTGCCCTTCTCCTGCGGCGACACCATCACCGTGCTGCTGCCCGAGCCCCGTAACGGCTGGCTGTACGGCCGTCTGGACAGCAGCCTGCGGTGAGCACCACTGGCCCTTCACCGGCCCCGATAAGAGTCGGCCGCCTCAGGGCACCTCAGTCATTCACAGCTCAGGCAGCCTGGCACAGTGTCAGGGTGTTTACGGCATGCACCCTCCCTCTCTGCCACAAGGTTATTGCTGACAGAGACGTTTGTTTTGCACTAGGTCCCTGTCACTCAACTGCATCAAATTGCTGACTTAGATGTTAGGAATTTGATTGAACACATATACTCATAAAAGGCACACAGTATACTTGGGAAGATATATTTTTGATAAGTGCCCTACCCCATATTAAATGTTAATTCTGAGAGACTTTCTGCATTTCAGTCTATTTGGCTACCTGGTGGCTAGAGGGGGAATCTTTCCAGTGAGGTGTACTGCGGTGTTGTTGTGTGTGGTGTGTTGAGGTGTTGTTATGTGTGGTGTAC
The DNA here is from genome assembly GCF_017589495.1 of Alosa alosa. Lineage (NCBI taxonomy): Eukaryota > Metazoa > Chordata > Actinopteri > Clupeiformes > Clupeidae > Alosa > Alosa alosa. The sequence continues at coordinate 34,971,430 of NC_063195.1, read as the reverse complement.
TGAGGTGTTGTTGTGTGTGGTGTATTGAGGTGTCGTTGTGTATTAAGGTGTTGTGTGTGGTGTTTTGAGGTGTCGTTGTGTATTGAGGTGTTGTTGTGTGTGGTGTATTGAGGTGTTGTTGTGTATTAAGGTGTTGTGTGTGGTGTATTGAGGTGTCGTTGTGTATTGAGGTGTTGTTATGTGTGGTGTATTGAGGTGTCGTTGTTTATTGAGGTGTTGTTGTGTATTGAGGTGTCGCTGTGTTGCTGTGTGTGCTTGGTCCTCCTCGTGTGCAGGCAGGGCTGGTTCCCCGCTGGCTATGTGGCTCCCCTGGAGGACTTCCTCCAGCCTTCAGGCTCTGGGTGAGAAAACTACAACCTGAAGCTATGTAGTCAACACTGATAGTACAGTCAGCTCAACTGACTCTACACATCAGTCAGTTCCACTATTGCTTTGGCTTGAGTTCATCTTCCCTCTGTGACCTCTTGACCTTTCTATCTGCAGTGGGGCCTCTATTCGAAGCCACAGCATGAACAATATATTTGAAACGGCTGACCAGTCAGACAAAGTCAACGCCAGAAGCGAAATCCCACCCCCGACTACTCCTGTCCGAAGGAGCTCAGTTGACATTCGCTCGGTCTCTCCCCTTCCTGAGTTCTCATATGAAAGCAAAACCAATCAGAAAAGCTACAGTGAAATCCCGCCCCCTGTCACTCCACTTCGGAGGGCATCTGTGGACGTCCGGTCAGTCTCTCCTTTGCCTGATAGGAGGGCCGAGTCTCATTTTGACAGCAAACCAAACATCAAAGGCTTTGATGTCACACTCCCAGCCCCACCTCCTCCTCCTCCTCCTCCGCCTCCTCCCCCTAAGACACCAATGGAGCTGAAACCTCCCGTCTCTCCACTCCCTGAGAGGAAAACGGACTCCAGCTCTGGGGTTAGCATTGGCCAGCTTCATCTGTACTGTAGTCTATATAATGTGTTGCTTATAGAATGTTTTATTTTAATCAATGTATTAATAATATTTTTGAACAATAATGAAGTATTGATATATCAACTTCTATCACTGTATATAGTGCACTGAGTAAAAGGTATGTGTGTGACTGTGTGTCACATTCCATATTTCAGAGATCTACTCCTCATGGGACGTTACCAGAAAACCCACTCTTCCCAAGGTGACGCAGCTCTTGGTTTGTCCATACGGTTAACAGGTGTTAGCAGGTGCATGTGTGCTTGTGCCTTTCCCCTCACTTAACTTTTCTTTATTGGGTTCTCATAGGGGCACCAACCCATTTGCCACAGTGAAGCTTCGCCCAACCACCACCAATGACAGATCTGCCCCACGGATTCAATGAATCTAGAAAAAACCTGCAATGGTTAGGTGCAATGACCCAAAGTGAGATAAATTTCACTTCTTTGGAAGTGATATGAGGAGCACCTTGTAAGTGATGAAATTAAATATTTAACATTGCCTTTAGTATATGAAATGTACGTTTATGTAGGTGTGCTGTTGAAAGTGTTCTTAGGTCTTGAACGTTTGGTGGGTTTCTATTTGACTGCTACTTTAAAGTAGACTTTTTGAAAAATTTCTTTCAAATTTCACTAACAATGACGTTAATGATGCAATTGTAAATTGTGTGTCCTAAGATGCCCTGGTGATTTTTGCCCATGTGGAGACAATATAACTCACAAATCATTAAAACAACCAGGCCATTAAAATAAATGTATTCAATCAGTGTACTCAAGACATTGTTTTATTTCTCATTGGGATCATTCCCCTCTTCATAACTGAAGCTCATTGTCATCATTTTCATGTTTTATTGGCATATTTAATCATATTTTATCGCTCAGCAGGGGGATGGGGAGGTGGGGGGTATGCAAGTCATGGCAGAGAGAGAGGGGGGAGGGGGGGGAGGCCAGAGAATGACTACTGTCTGTGATAAGACTACGATAGGTAGACTCAGGTTCAGGTGAGCAAAAGTGAAATCATAGTGTACTTTAAATAAAAGACGACGTCGACACGCACAGTGTGTTTGTATAAAAAGGGGGATGGAATAAATAGAGAGGTTTGTTGGTGGTTGCTGCCTCTCTGTCGCCCCCTGCTGAAGCTCTCTGGTGGTGGCTCTCTCGCCAGACCAGGAGGCCTAGAGGGGAGGACAGGGGTCAGGTGGGGGGAGAGACGCGGGGTCAAGGAGAGGGAGAGGAGAGGTAGCCAGTGGGGGCGGCCAGGGATATGCCTGTTACTCGTGTACCAGGGCTTCGAACTCTGGAAGAAAAAAAGACAACATAAAATAAAGATGAGTTCACTATTTGGAAGTTATCTCAGAAAGACACAACTGGAATGTGAGTGTGTGCATTTATATGGAGGATTAATGTAATGTTTGCCATTGTGGGAGTGCGTTAATGACTCCATTACATTGCATGTACATGTGAATCACTAAGAGGAAGTGTGCCTCTATAGCAGTTGTGTACATAGAGACGCACACGTGGAACGGGTGTCTCAGTCTCACCATCAATGCCGATTTTTCCATCTCCATCCTTGTCGGCAGCTGACAGGAATGTTTTGGTCTCCGCATCGGACAGATCTCTTCCCTCTGAGGAGAAGCCCTTCAGCACAAACCTGGAACACAACCATGGCAAGTTAGGGCTTCACATTGCCCTCTTTAGCACTGTCATCCCTGACCAACCTGGCAACCCCCTCAGAGGCTTGGCACTGCCACTGACAGACAGTTCTTCCTGGTGATAAATGCAGCCTATAGAGGCTAATACCCGCGGCTGCGGGCCAGATTGACTGTGTGTGTCAAGCTGAAATGCCTCCACGGTGAGGTGATCAATATTTATCTCCTGCCAGTGGCGCCCATATCGCTCAGTGCCCTTGGAGGGCTGATGGGAAAATTGCATAAAAGTACGGAGAGAAGGCAGCTCTAAAATTGATTCAGCAGGACTGCACTCTGTATAAGTATAGCTCTGACCTCCCTACCAAATAGAGTGTGTCCAAGCAAAAGGCGTCAGCGCCCGTGGTTCATGAGTCTGTGTCCAGTTTGGGTGCGACCGTCACAACACTGCTTCAGTGTACCGCGGGGGTTTGTGTGTGTGTGCATGTGTGTGCATTTATACAGAGGATTAATATAATGTTTGCCGTTGTGGGAGTGCATTAATGACTCCATTACATTGCATGTACAGAAACTCCTAATGCCATCAAACTGGATGTTTCGAAGGGTTGGTTCTAATCTAATCAGTTGGGTATGTTCTTTATTAATTTGTGTGTGGTTACTGAATGAGAGTACGGGATGCTTGTTGTTAAAATGGTGAATATGTACAGCAAGTGCAGGATTGTTCAGTGGTAAAGAGTAATCACACGTTTACATGTGTTAATTGTATTGCCATGTATTAGTGTGCTAGGTTTGTGTGTTTTCATCTGTTGTTTCTTACTTGAGCTCCTCCTCTTCAATGTAGCCACTCTCATCAACATCCAGCACCTTGAAGACCTGCTTGACGTTATCAGCAGACATGGCCTTCAGGCCCACCATGTCAAAGAACTTCCTGTAGTCAAAGGACTCTGCCGCTGTTCAGGGTAGAGAGAAGATATTAATCACACATCCAGTACATTACACATGAATACACACTCAGTAGTAAACTGACACATGTCACATACTTGAGAAAAAAAATGAAATTTAAATCATGAAATCTTTCATAAGCTGATCACAGTTTCAAGCAGAAAAGAGCACTTTTACCCTTGAATGCATCAAGAGCCTTCTTGATATCATCTTCTTTCAAAAAGTCTTTCATCGCCATCTTGGCACCTAAAAAACAAGGAAATAAGAAAGTGAAAGCTATTTAAAGATGATGGTGAACTAGGCAGCATCCAGTAACATTTACATTTTTTTCAGGAATAGACATTTGTCACAGAGCTATTATATACTGAACGATTGCATATACTAAATATATATCAACACTTGGCAAAATATTCAGGCTTGTGCTAGGATGCTATGTTAAATTGAACATTAGTATTTACTTGAGAGTTCTTCATGCTTGTGCCAGAGAAATGCCATGCATAGATGCCCTTGAGTGTGCACACACATTTAGAAACAGTGGTACCTCATCCAACTGAGAAGTGTTTGCCAACTTCATTTGATTTGTTTTTCTCTCCTGTTCAGCCCGTGAACTATTTGCTGGGATTGATTTCAGGTGGCTGTCCTTTCTCTATTTACATTTCACACATACTTCTCCTTCATGCGTCATGCTTTTCTTTCACTGTCCCTGTGGCTCCTCTTCGCATGTCCAGCCTGGTCTTTGTGGCTCCTATCAATATCCCTAATGCTGTAAAACATTTGCTTACAAACCACTGGCGAGCTATGATCGGCCTCTAACACTCTCACTAGATCTTTCACTGATGATGTCTAGTCTGTTTTTGTCTGTGGTGCCTTCACACCTGCCAAAGCATCTCTGCAGGATCCCATTGGCACCCCACTACTGCTGAGTGATGGATGGACTAGTGACTGGTTGTAAGTACTGTATGCACACAGACACCAAACATTGCTGCTCAAAACGGTCAGTTTACTGCACATCTATATATATAAATCTATATATTATATTACTGTATTAAAGCATGTAAGCTTAAGATTATGAGCAGATATCTGATTCATTCTGGTAGACCTCCTGTCAACACAAGTACGACATTGGAAGGTGCAATATATCTTTATGCATGTTGTCCTAACTCAATGAATAGAGCCATTGTAAAGGCACCTTGTCGTAATTGTCATACAGCAAAGTACCTCCCTGTCAGATCCTCAGTAATTCAAGAATCAGCAGGAGTAAACCCATCCAATTCCACTGGCACCGTTACACCAACAATCATGAGTGGCTGGGCGCGGGCCTGGGATACTGGACACGGCCGTTACTTCAATTACTCTTATCTGCACTGACGGCTTCTAGCGTAACCCTGAGAGCTGCCGTCTCCTTCCTGTCCGGCGTTCTTATTTGTTGGTTCCAGTGTTCCTTTGCCTCGGGTCCCTTTGAACAACTGAGAGCCGAAGCCAAACACTGCTGCCGGTGCCTCGGGTTACTCATAAGATGTCTTCACTATGCCACACGGTTATTTTGGTATAAAAACAAGGCCACGGTCATTTGAAGAGCACGGTCATGAATAAATTAGGCCAATCTGTCTGAAACTTAAGTGACCACAGGAAAACATGCTCCTTCTAAGTTCATTGAATTGCAGCTGCTAAGATTGCTGTTGTCTTTCCTATACAGTACATCTTTCCTATCCAGTGTTTGTGAAGCTGAAACCACAGTACAAAGACACCTTAGTCTGGTATTTAATGTCTGAGCTACTTCAGCACAAAAACACTTCAGCATAAACATCATGTGTGTGTGTGTGGGTGTGTGTGTTTAAGAGAGAGAGAGAGTTTCAAAGAAAGTGTGTGTCAAAGAAGTGTGTGTGTGGAGTGAAGTTCCTAGAGTATGAGTGGTGGGTTGGGCAGAAAAAAGATCTCTGGAGAATGTGTTATGCTGCACGAGGAACTCTATCCCTCTGTCTGGATGTATGTGTGTGTGTGCATGCACGCATATGTGTGTGTGAATGTGTCTTGCATATGTATGTGCACACGTAAACCAAGGCTGAGATCACAGAGGATAAACTTTCATGACATTTGGAGTCCCTTGGCAATACAGAGTGGCTATCCTCTCCAGAGAGCGCAGAGTTTGACCTCAACAAACACTTTACTGACTGGGTTATTTAACCTCACATCCAACAACTACTACTGAAGCATCATTAAGAGGAGCATTTATATTGTACATAAAATGACATATTAAAGTGCTTGCATGTTATTATTTTTAAAACATATTATCTCATATTAAATATGCTGTTTAATTTAATGAAGAGAACTATTACTTAATTTTGTATTTGAGCTAATCTATGCTAAATCATATAGGCATACAAAATGGTGTCACTTCCATTAATCCTCACCTAAAATGGGATTGCACTAATCTTCATGATATATATAAGTGATGACAAGAGTAGTTTTGCTGCAAATATATTGTTACATACTGTAGTTCACACTTGTAGGGAATTTGGAAAGAGATCATACATATTTAATGAGATATGTTACAATATCACAGAGTGGAACAATTGGTATAGTATGATTATTGTTATAATTTAAAATTTAAATAAATTACTGATTCAGTATATTCAATTCTGAAATAAGAATCAAATATCAAATTTAATTCAGCACACCAACCACATATGTTTTGGGTTAAATAAATAAATTAGCTCTGATGTAGTAATGATTTAGGACTGAAGACATCTTGAAGAAATTGTTCATCAATACTACCTCTGATAATTAATAATTCAAATGAAACCAATATTGACATCAGCCAGTGAGAGATTCCATGCAAGTCTGATCATGATATTTTCAGTCATATCCCACACATGACATTTTAAGAAAAAGATTCTTCTACATCCTGACCCTAAATGTCCTCTCAGTTCTGTAGGACCCCCATGCTTGGACCCCTGTCTTACCTGCTTGATGAGGGATGTGGAGAGAGGGAGAGAAAGAGCTGAGGATGGAGAGTGAAGAGAGAGAATGAGACAGAGGTGGGCTGGAGGGGCCACTGTTTCTCTTATATACCCTGGTCCATTTTAGGAGATCTAGAGGGTCCCAGCCCAGGACAGAGGGAAGGTGTGTGTGTGTGTGTGTGTGTGTGTGTGTGTGTGTGTGTGTGTGTGTGTGTGTGTGTGTGTGTGTGTGTGTGTGGCGCCCAGTGTGAAACCACACTCACTGCACTATTAATAATCAGAGCCCAAACTCTCTACTCTCTCTTGCTTGCTCTTTGTTTCCAGATCTGTCCCTCCACCTTGCTGTAGTCATTTTGAACTCTTTTTCATCTTCAGCATTTCAGCATTGGTGTCTTTCATCTTTACCATCCCTCTCTTTTTGTCATATTTTTTTTTTGTGTATTTCTACCCCCTCCCCCCTCATCTCAGGAGCACTCAAATCTGACCCTCCTCAGTTAGCTCACATCCCTTCCTGGGGATGCCTGTGATCACTTGTCATTCCATTGCTTCCTCTTAGTCTATCGGTCTTTCTCTGTATATCTTTTTGTCACTCCCTCCCTCTTCATATCAGTCTTGTCAAACATGCTTTACTGGTGTCGTTTTGTGTTTGCGGTTGAAATGAACTCACAACAAGAACAGCTGAATATAAGTACACTCTTTCGGGGAATAAAGTCCGGTTCCCCATTACCCGCAGCTTCCAAATGCCACACCCTCCTGTGTTCCTGTTTCAATACCAGTCCCATCCCAACGGTGCTGATGGACAGAGTAACTGCTCTAGTCCCATGTATATAACTATTAAAATAGACACACAAAGAAACTGTATAGCAACAGGACAGGCCCATGCAGGCAAACACATCCCAGGATGACTTCCCCTTCATCTATCACATAATAATAATAATAATAATAATAATAATAATAATAATAATAATAAGCCTTTCTCAGACTATAAATTCCCATGTGTTTTGTTCTATGTGCACCTTTACAAGCATTGGCACAGAGTTTCTCGCTCTCTGACCCTCTCTCTCTCTCTCTCTCTCTCTTTCTTTCTCTCTCTTTCTGTCTTTCTCTCTTTTCTATCAACCTCATCTCACAGGGGAACTTGCAGGTTAGTTTGTCTCTCTTTCTGTTAACCAAACTAACAATTGCCTCCTTTTCTTTGAGCTGCTGACAACCAAGGCCACAAGAGAAATTCATTGGTGTGCATGCTGTCACTTGACATTAAGGTGACACATTGAAGTGTTTCTGTCTGTTTGTGTATAGTGTCTCCTCAAATTCACTGGTTGGGAGGGGTCTGTCCTTATGCCCCTAGCCTCCACCTGACACCCACTCACCTCATCACATATGACAGATGGGACTCCATTCCACAGCTTCCCCACTCTGCCCTGTAGTAATGGCGGCCATAAAGTCACCACCAAATCTTAAATACATACAACCCCCTAGGGGTCTAGAAGAATCTTCAGCAACCATTAAAAGTCAGTTTATAGGTAGTCTTAAACTACATTTAGAGAACAGGTACTTTAAAATAGTTATTTTAAATAGCTTTAAAAGTGTACAGTCACCACAATGTGACTATATGTCCGCAGAAATAATTTAGCTTCACTTTTTAATTTCTTCTGGCTGAGAGGCAGCAAACCTCTAGCAGTCCATTTTCACCCACATTTGGCATGGGAGCGAGTATTGGTTTCAAGCCCTGGCACACACACACAAAGAGATATCAAGTTCTCATCCTAAATTTGCCTTCCTTTCGTCTCTGTCTTTTCCTCTTGTCTCTCTCTCGAGTTTCTGCCCAGACACTGTATGTCCTTTGGTATCTACTTATGTCCACAAAACACCCAGGGCCTTGAATATTGATATTATGTTTCCATGACAATCAGGATCATGGCTGTGAATGTCAAGGGAGGATGAAAGATGAAATGATGGAAGGCAGGAGGAGAAAAAGGAGGCAAGTAATCTGATGAACCCTGGAGCTTAGCTAATATAGAGACAGTCTCCTGAGCTGCGTCAGAAGGAGCTTGCCTTTTAAAGAGGCCTCCAAGGCTGTGCAGTTGGTGTCTTGGCACCCTGTGTGGTAGAAATTAAAACTCTGTCCCTATAGGTGTTTAGATATCATTTCTCTGTCTTTCTTAGATCAAACGCAAAGATAATATTTGTTAACTGTCAAGGTGAAAATATAGCGAATAAAAAATAGACCGCAGTCAGAAATAGCAAATCACAGATGAAAATCATAATCCATGACCCAATAGCATGCTGTGATGTACTTTTGAGAAATAATACTTAAGTAGAATAGCTAATACTATTGATCTATTCCTATTTTGTTCAGTGAAGGAAAAGAAGTGAGAATGAGTCAACCTCAATTTCAGCCCAAAGTCTCCTATGAGTTCTAAACACTTGTTCTTTTATGTATATTTCCATACCTTGCTAAAACAGCAATGGTTTAAAGATGATCATTTTGACTGTTTAGAAAGTACAAAATGTACAAAATGACCGCTTACGGTTGGAATAAACTTATGGTGCTTCTAGTGTGAAGTTAGCATTGAGTGGAGCTCATGGAAAGGTAAGAGCTGACAAAGAGGACTTGTCCTCCCTCTGGTCAGTTTCAACTGTACTCCCTGCCCCCTGTGTTCAGTGTGTCCAGGGAGTGCCACACTATCACGCTATTTTCCCCAGTGCCCGATTACATTTCCCTGCCTCAGCACTTTGCTGTGGGCACTCTTGGAGGCAGGCTTTGGAGGAGAAAAGAGGAGAGAGAGAGAGATTAAGGAGAGCAGGAAGAGAGGGAGAGAAAGGGGGAGAGGGAGGACACAGAAGGACATAAATAGCACTGGAAACAGATACGCAAAGCAACCAACAAACATCTATGCAATAACGTCCATGCAATATGGAGAGAGAGACGCACAGAGGACAGAATAGATGGACGTTTGGCATGGACATTACAGTGGACATGAACCACCACAGAGCAGGAAGGACTGAAGGGCAGACATGTTAGTATTGTTAAATGTTTAGGATGATAATAAGCCATATTAATAAAGCACTTGGAGAAGCCTTCCCGAGGTCAGTGGTTTAAATTCCCTAGTTAATGAGATATGAGTAAACATTGGAGTAATACACCATTTTAAAAGCTACCTAAAAACAGAATAGTAAATAATTAAAGTGTGTGTGTGTGTTTGTGTGTGTGTGTGTGTGTGTGTGTGTGTGTGTGTGTGTGTGTGTGTGTGTGTGTGCGTGTGTCTGTGTGTGCGTGCCTGCCTGCCTGCATGTGTGTGTGCGTGTGTGTCTTTATCTGTGTGTGTGTGTGTGTGTGTGAGAGAGAGAGAGACAGGAAGGCTTAAAAGGTTTAGGTAATGCGTAATGCTGCTACTGTTGTAGTGCTACTCCAGCAGGTGTGGGGGATCTCTCCCTGAAACAGGTGCAGAATGGGAGACAGCACACTGGGCAGAAATGGGCCACAGCTGTGTGTGTCTGTGTGTGTGTGTGTCTCTGCATCTGTGTCTCTGACCATGTTATCGCTGCTTTACTCATGATCCTGAAATCAAGGTGAGTTTCCGTCATCGTTTCTTTTTTTGCCATATTAAAAAAGGCTCTTCATTTGTGCAACAACAGCATGATGACACATTCATTAAATAGTACAATAAATAAGCTCATATTTAGTTTAAGTAAAACAGCTTTAAAAATATCCTAAAGTCGACACTTTTTCTCAACTGATTTCTCAAAAGACTTTACTTTAATCATAAATATCCATGATGTGTTCAGTTATCCATGTAACTGAACCCTAATTGGTGTATTTATTTTTCAGACATAAAGTAATTATTTTGAGAGTTACAGGCTTTTGAGGTGGTCTTGTAGAAAGTGTTAAGGACGATTTGAGAGATTTACCAAAGCAATTAATAACAGTAATAGATTTTGTGAACTGCTGCTTTCATGGTATGCCCTGTGTGATATTTGTTCCTACAGTATCAATGTCAGCCTCATCCTTCAACTGTTTTCTATTTTCTTTTTTTAAGTCACTCTATCTCTCCTCAGATTTCTGGAGGGACATGGTGTCAACAATGTGAACATGACCATGTGTATGTTAGCACAGTGTGCCAGCACGTCAGTCAATCCGTATTTTTTTTGCACAGCCATGTGTCCTAATCATGACATTCACACCATTTCTTATTGAAGTGACAAGCTGTAACAGTACACACACACACACACACACACACACACATACATAGAGAGAGAGAGAATTATTTGCACATGTACAAAGTATCATCCTTCACTCTTCACACGATCATGAGTAGAAAAAATCTCACAGCTGCCATGACCTTGGAGTTAAATTCGTCCTGAACAGTAGTGTCGTAAGATTTGCTTGCGTGTGTATTAAGGTCACATTTGCTGCCACTTGCCGCGATTGCTTTGGACATAGCTTTGGTGTATGAAGTCTTGTCTCTTAAAGGTAAGGCTTTATTGTGGGACAAACATAAATATGGAATGTATAAGTATGCCCCCCGCCAACCCTTCCCCAACACACACACACACACACATAAAACCCACATGACATTTCCCTGTCTAAGTGAAGTGCTGCTGAATATTATCTAATATAACAGGACATACTAACAAAAAGACTTGAAAATGATGCCTTGTTTGATCAAACTGTAACTACTGCTGAGTGCCATGTGTTCTTAAATTTCAACTTGCCCTAAAACACCTTGTACACCGAATTTGGTAGTCAAGGAATGACTCCACTGTAACGCCATCTAGTGGAGACATTATGGCACAGCAAACAAAAGGGGGTTCTGAGGGCATGGCCTCCACTTGAGCCCCAGATAAAGACTTTGTTGCGTTGCGTCACGTGTATATTCATCTGTGTGAAGCTTTCACTTGGGTCAGGGGTTCTGCTTACAATCAGCATTCCCTTGGCACTGGTAGAATGTTTGTCTCAAAAAGTTGAAAGTTCAGGGTTAGTTTCATAAACTTGTATATCCAACCCATCCGACCCTCCGACCCACTTCACAGCTTCTTCTACTTTCATCATAAACCATGTTTGATCAGAGGCCACTTTCTGGTTACCATGACAACTATCACTGATCTTCACCTTGTCTGCAATGATGGTGGAAAGTAGTTGATGTTTTGCCATTGAATTAACCCACACCATATAGTATACACATCAGACTATTACTGAGTGCACACACTGAATGGACAACTAAGACCATGAAGAGCAGTTTGAGGAATCTGAACAACTTAATGGATTAGAATTGCATACTGCACCTAGGCCTACAATATTTCATATGAAGTCATATAATGGCATTGTCATTTCATGTTTTGTTCAATCCTAAATAAAGGAAAGTACATAATAATCATTGGCTTTTAAGCTAATGACTGTTCCTTATCGGGGAACTGAGTTCAATTCTCTGGTACAGTATTCTACTGTATGTCCACCTTTCACTTATTGTTTGGTTGGTAGCCTATAAAATATCTTTCAGTTTCAGCAGTAGGCTGTATGTAAACTGAATATCATTACATTAGGCCTACATTCTGTGACTCACACATGTTTTGCCACATTGTCTCAGAAGTAGGCCTACCTTTTACCTCTTTTTGCAGGCCTTTGTGACTTTAATTAAATGATAGGCTACATTCATGGGCTTTGAGCTTCTAGAGCAAAACATAACTGATATAGGCCTAGCTTACATTTCTAATCAATATGAGTTTACTGTAGGCCTACAGTAATACATAACATATTTGTAACTACTATCAAGCAAGGTAGGCTATTTAAAATATTTCTGTTTGGTAGAAGAAGCCTCCACAAACAGGCTATAAATAAACTATTTCAGGAGTTCTCAACTGATTAGGCGAACCCCAACATTAAAAATAAAGTAGCCTAATTTTAGTTGCACTTAATACAGCCTCCTCTCACATAACTTCGTAATTTTAAATTTCGCTTCCTGCTTTCAAATTGGAGAAAGAGCGACATCTGTGTCATTGGTTCACCACCCAAACGGACCTTGTTCCGCACAGCCTTGATTTTGTACCTTTACCTCAGCGTAGAAACCAAACCCCCCGACCATCATGGCGCTTCCGCGGCAACTACGAGATGAAAGGTAAGATGTGCTTGTGTGTCTATTCATTTTATTTCATTGTAGGCCTTGACTGCATAGTCACGGAACAAAAAGCCGACCGAACTGTGTAGGTAACTTGAAAGACATGCAACTAATGCTGTTGTGCATTTCAGATGGTAATATGTGAAGTCTACTATTTGACAAATGTGTCCGCGCGGATATCTGTTCTTTCTCTCGGTATTTTTGTTAAGCGTTATGTTAAACTGCTGGTTCAGTGAACATTTGCGTTCTTCTTAGTTGTCTAAAGCTGTAGGCTATCTCCAGTTTATCTATTAACCTGTAGGCTATACAACTTAGTTTCTGGAGAAGCTGAGCCCTTCCCCCTTGTAGGATGGCTAGGAGCAGTCGGTTTGGATTTTTGAACGTCATCTCAAAAAATACCCTGTCATGTATTTGGTTTAAATAATAGATGATGTTGAGGTTGTGGTGTGATGCAGTTGTGTGGTCCTTTATGGTGTGTGAGTTTGAATAATTTAATTAATTTATGGGCTTTTTTGAATAGCTATTTCTTTTTATCCATTTCTCCTTATTCAGTGACTTTGATCAGCTTCCAGATAACATACCCATCAGTGCTACCATAGCAGACATTGTGGAGAAGAAGGGGTTCATTGTCTACTATGTAAGTTCTGTTAAAATGTGTCTTTTCTATTAATTTAATGCCACTGTTATAGTAATTCCTAATCCCAGTTATTAGTACATGTATTGGAACATGTAAATAGGCAGTGTAAGCCTACATGCAGGTACCAAGATATAGTGGATACTGATGGAAATATGAAATTTCTCTTCATTTCATCAGACAGGTTTTTTTTTTTTATAGATAATTACCAGTAATAGCATAGTAGCAATATTCAGTGGTCACTCACTTTCTCTTTCTTTTCTCTTTCTTTCTCTTTCATCTGATTTTCTTAGCAATTTGTGATAGAGGTGAAGACTAAGGGAGGTAGCAAGTACCTGATTTACAGACGCTACCGCCAGTTCTTCACCCTACATCAAAGTATGGAGGTCAAGCTCGGAGCTCAATCAGGCTCATGCACTCTCCCCACCCTGCCAGGTGCGTCTTTCTGTTTTTCACCAGCAAACCACAATGCTCATTACACCCTTTAACAGCTGTCCCTCTGCTAAGGGATCCAACTACACCAAGCTCTTTAGATTAGTTATTACTCATTCTTTCATGCACCCATAAACATAATGATTATGGTCAGCTCATATTCAGCAAGATTGAACAATCTTGTGGGGCAGCCGTGGCCAACTGGTTAGCACTTCGGACCTGTAACAGGAGGGTTGCCGGTTTGAACCCCGACCAGTAGGCACGGCTGAAGTGCCCTTGAGCAAGGCACCTAACCCCTCACTGCTCCCCGAGCGCCGCTGTTGATGCAGGCAGCTCACTGCGCTGGGATTAGTGTGTGCTTCACCTCACTGTGTCTATAGTGAACATATTGTTCACTGTGTGCTGTGTGTGTTTTTACAGAGACCAAAATGCAAAGACCAAATTTCCCTCACGGGATCAAAAGAGTATATATACTTAGACAAGGGTCACTTTGCTAGACAGTGCTAGACAGTCATGTCCTGACACTAAGAGACACTTGGAGGTGGTCATGGACCGCACGGATAAGAGGCGGATAAAGGAAGAAGGTTGGGACGAATAAGTATTCTCTTTGAGATAATAAAATCAGAGGAAGGAAGGGGAGGAAGAAGAGGAGAGATGCTGCACAGCCCTGGGTACACTATGAGTAATTAGCTTAGCAGTTGCGAACCTAATTATGTTTGTGTATTGGCAGCTGTCCCTGTAGACTGACTGTGCCTTGTGCTGCCCTTGTATCTCCCGTAATCAATCCTGGCCTGCCCAGATAAGAGAATGCTGATGTGGAGCGCAGGGCGCTGCTGCTGCTCAGCTTTTTGAGAGTGATGGGAAATGGTGGGTCAGTATTAAGAATATGAGGTAACGACCAGACAGTTCAAACGGATGAAGGACAGAGTGGGGTGACCTTTGGACTCCTTTGGAGTGTCCTTTGACAAGTTGTTAGTGTTTGCACTTGACAAGTTGTTAGTGTTTGCACTTTGATGAATTAGTGTCTCTGTGGGGTTCTTTTTTTCTTTCTTTCTTTCTTTCTTTCTTTCTTTCACTTTTTCATGCTCACCTTAATGTCTCTCACTCTTCTAGCTTTCTTTACCAGATGTCTTTTCTGGAATGCAGTTGGCAGAGTATCTGCTGATTGGAGCAGGTGTGTCGGACTGTGGATGATTTGCCTAATACAATGAAAGCTTGTTCTTGCAGCAGATACTCAACATTACAGTCAAAACTCAACAAATCCGTTTAAACTTCCATATCAGCAATACAATCCTTTCTCCTCCCATGGTTCTCTCTCTCTCTCTGTGTCTCTCTCTCCCTCTCACTCTCCCTCTCTCTCTCTCCCTTTCTCTCTCTCCCTGTCTTTCTCTCTCTGACTGCCTGTCTGCTTCTCTCCAGGATGTGTGCAGCAGGCCAACGCTTGGCAGCGAATCACAGCATCTTATTGGGTTGTCAGTGGGCTCCTTCATGCAGTAAAGTCTTCTCTTGAGTGTCCAGCGCAGCCAGTGGCGCATGGCTGATTTGGTTTTATATGGCCTGTTATAATGGATCAGAACATTACACCCTCCCATTGGAGGAGATGGAATACAGACTGTGTGTGTGTGTGTGTGTGTGTGTGTGTGTGTGTGTGTGTTTTGTACATGTATGCGCCTTTGATGTGTTCATTTGTTATGGAGGACGTTGTTCCATTAACGAACAATACAGTTTGTTAAATCAGAATCTAATGAGAAAAAGACATCAGACGAAAGTTTCCGTTGTAAAAGCACCTTAGGTTTTATTTAGACTGCGAGAGTTTGATTGAGAGCCATTAGTTGAGACAGCCGAAGAGGATGTGTGAGAGCAACTGAGGGAAAGAGATTATTGCACGTCATTAAGATGGTACTACATTTCTTTTAACGGCAGTTGGAAATGGCCTTCTCTGAATTGGAGGCAGCGCTCATTTTAATCTATGAGAATTCATAAGTATTTTTTTTCTTTTATGTATATTTTAAATCCCATTGATTAATTGGAACTCATTATGGAGGCATATGCATCAGAATAGACATGGCTGCCAACATATTTCAGTGTTCAACTTAATACTTGTTTGTTTCATTACATGTAAATGTATTTTATTTATGGAAGACTGAGTATTAAAATCTCATTACGGCAACTAATAACTCTGTTTACTGGAATCTCCATCTCCACATCCCCCAGGCTGTTGATTAAACGACTCCTGGGAATCGACTCCTCTTAACGTCTGCCTGTTTCTTCGCAGGGAAGGTATTCATGGGAAATAAGCAGGAGATAGCCGAGAAAAGAATCCCAGAGCTCAACACTTACATGAAGGTGGGGGGAAGTGCTAGCACTTGACGCTCTGGTCTTTTATCACCTGAAGAGAAGCTGTCTGAATAGGTCTTACCGCATATGCTGGAACCCTCACACCACACCACACACTCTTCTAGGAACCCTCACACCACACCACACACTCTTCTAGGAACCCTCACACCACACCACACACTCTTCTAGGAACCCTCACACCACACCACACACTCTTCTAGGAACCCTCACACCACACCACACACTCTTCTAGGAACCCTCACACCACACCACACACTCTTCTAGGAACCCTCACACCACACCACACACTCTTCTAGGAACCCTCACACCACACCACACACTCTTCTAGGAACCCTCACACCACACCACACACTCTTCTAGGAACCCTCACACCACACCACACACTCTTCTAGGAACCCTCACACCACACCACACACTCTTCTAGGAACCCTCACACCACACCACACACTCTTCTAGGAACCCTCACACCACACCACACACTCTTCTAGGAACCCTCACACCACACCACACACTCTTCTAGGAACCCTCACACCACACCACACACTCTTCTAGGAACCCTCACACCACACCACACACTCTTCTAGGAACCCTCACACCACACCACACACTCTTCTAGGAACCCTCACACCACACCACACACTCTTCTAGGAACCCTCACACCACACCACACACTCTTCTAGGAACCCTCACACCACACCACACACTCTTCTAGGAACCCTCACACCACACCACACACTCTTCTAGGAACCCTCACACCACACCACACACTCTTCTAGGAACCCTCACACCACACCACACACTCTTCTAGGAACCCTCACACCACACCACACACTCTTCTAGGAACCCTCACACCACACCACACACTCTTCTAGGAACCCTCACACCACACCACACACTCTTCTAGGAACCCTCACACCACACCACACACTCTTCTAGGAACCCTCACACCACACCACACACTCTTCTAGGAACCCTCACACCACACCACACACAACACCACACACTTTTCTAGGAACCCTCACACCACACCACACACTCTTCTAGGAACCCTCACACCACACCACACACTCTTCTAGGAACCCTCACACCACACCACACACTCTTCTAGGAACCCTCACACCACACCACACACTCTTCTAGGAACCCTCACACCACACCACACACTCTTCTAGGAACCCTCACACCACACCACACACTCTTCTAGGAACCCTCACACCACACCACACACTCTTCTAGGAACCCTCACACCACACCACACACTCTTCTAGGAACCCTCACACCACACCACACACTCTTCTAGGAACCCTCACACCACACCACACACTCTTCTAGGAACCCTCACACCACACCACACACTCTTCTAGGAACCCTCACACCACACCACACACTCTTCTAGGAACCCTCACACCACACCACACACTCTTCTAGGAACCCTCACACCACACCACACACTCTTCTAGGAACCCCTTACAACACACACAACACCACACACTCTTCTAGGAACCCCTCACACCACACCACACACTCTTCTACAATACACACTTATGCACTTATACACAACTTTTTATGCTGAAACTTTACAGCCACGGCTCCACCTGTGAAATGGCACTGCCCTCACAGTTATTGTGATAGCACAGCTGGACAGCTGTTGGCAGATGTGAATAAAAAATCTCCTGTTCCAGTAATGTGTCCATGTTGTGTAAGAGCTTCCTCTATGTGGATGGTGTCATAATGCAGGAGTTAACACATCACACGTCACCCAGTGTCCCAAGCCAAACCTTCCTCTTTCTTACTCTACAGGAAAACCATCAAGCCCAAAACTGATCTGCTCTCCTCCCCCAGGGCTGAGGTATGTTTACCATCGCCCCGGCAACCGCCTCCATGTGGGCTCACACACACACATCCTACATGCATGAGAACAGACTAGTGTGGTAAGGCCACCGCTAGATGAGTCTGCAAGGCAAATGTCACACGATGCTAACAGACTACAGGATTGTGTCATCCAGACATAGTCAAGGGACGTGTTCTTTTAGTAGCAGTTGTGTGGTAGGTTAGGCATAGGAGAGGATGTAGGTTTACTAATGGGAAAGAGAAAAAAAAACAGAAGTTGGGGTATCATTTGACCTTTTAAGATCACAGTTTTTTCATTTTACATGAAGAAGAGGAGGAGATTAAAATTATGTGAGTGGGAGATCATCTAGCGGCTTACAGGAGGTCATCCATCCAGTCATGTGGTGAACTGGTGGTGACCAGAGCCATATCTCCCTGTGGTGCTGGTGTCACATTCTTAAACATTAAAATGCGGTGGAGTCTGTTATCATTTAGTTATTCAGTAGTAGCTGTAATAGCACTTTATCTTCCTTATATGTATTTGAATCTGCATTTTAAATTATAGACACAAAATTCAATTGGGAAATTGATAGAATTGCAGGATTTCTTGAGGGAACAAGCTATCCAAGCCATCCAAGCTTTGGGTATGAGATGTGACGTATTGAAAGTGACTGAGTCTTAGTTACTGGGCTCCGGCGGGGAGCATGTCCACTTGAGATGCATGCTGTGTTTGTCTTTGATAAGGTCACAGGGGTTTAACAGTGTTCTCATTCCTCCAGTGTTGCAGCTCCATCAATCGTCCCAGCACTGGTGCCCTCTCCGCTCCACTTCCTCTCTTAATTTCTTTCTCCATCTCTGTCTCACTCCCTCCATTCTCATCACCCCCTTTGCTTGCTTTTTTCCCACCATTTTCCCCACTCCCCCTTTTCCTCTCTTCTCCTTTTTCACTCCTCCCCTCCATCTTTCACTAGTCTTCCTGGCCTCCCCACTCTTTTACTTCTCATTGCTCTGTTCTTCATCCTTTCATTTCTCCCACTCCACCTCATTCTCTATTTTCTTTCCTTCATTAATCATTCCCAGTAGCGTATAGGACATTGAAGGAGCATGTCAGCCCCTTTTCTACACTTATTTGGTCACTGAACCAGCTGAAGTGACAACTTTTTCCCTGCAGTCTGTCCATCTATCAATCTATCTGTCTTTCTGTCGGTCTGTCTGTCTGTCTGTCGGTCTGTCAGTGTGTGTGTCATTCTGTTGGTCTGTAACACTCAGGGCTCTATCTTGCACACCAGCGCAATTGACTTTGTATACTCGCGCTTTTGGGCTGTATTTTGCACACCAGCGCATGGCGTAAAACTCGTTTTTCACCCAAGCAAAGTTTAATTCGGTATTTTGCACGTTTATTTTTTAAACATTGTGCCCAGGGGTGTGGCAATTAACAACCTAAGTTGTCTAAAAATCGCTATGCTATTTTAAGAGCGCACACATGTCAACAGTCGCATCATCCTTCTATCATTCATGAATGCACACCAGGGCACGTCCATGCAAAGCATTACAAATTGCACGATTACAATGGGAAACATAATTAGAATAAAGATATTACGAAATACTGTACATCTCATGATGAGTAGTTATTCACCATCATTTGCAAATTGGTAATGATGGTTAAAAGTGATTAGGGGAGAGGCAAGAGACCCATATGGAGCACAGCTGAAGACGCACTGTCACAATATGTAAGCAACTCCTCTGCAGGATAAATGTTGTTTTATTCAGTCATTTGAGCTATATTATTGTGGTTATATTGTTGTAATATAATTCCAGCCTATGTTTTCGATGGTAACCCATTGTCAGTCAATAGTGAAAGTAACTGCATATAACTGTCTTCGTTTACTGACACCTTGGTGAAGTTAGTTTCACTTGCCAAATAAGTTAAAATAATAGATGGGTGCAAATGCGTGAAGGCTATGCTAGGTTTTAGTAAAGCATGGTTTAAGAATAACTATTTCATAGGTCTCGCAAGCAGCCTCCTTCAAATCGCGCTTTGCGGGGGCGTTTCAGCGAAAAGAGGGGGCGTGTTCCGTCGCAAAATCTCCCTGTTGATATTTTCTAGTTTCAGAAAACAATTCCGCCACAGACCAGGAACCTCCTGGTCTAAAGTCAGTGGCGCAAATTCAGATGCTATTTTAAGGGCGCATGCATGGCCACAGGCCTGCAGAAATTAATGCTATGCACACCGATCTACAGACACCCTGTGCACAGATGGAAACATTCAAAGCCTTGATAATATTTGTCCGTTTCCCGGTTTTGTTCGTGCATTGGTCAACTAAAAATTTAGTAGCCTATATAGGCCTAGTACATCTACATGCAATATCTTTACAACAACAACTCCTAATTACGACCTATTCATTTGGACAACTTTATACAGCCCTATAAAGGCTAAAGTTACCTTTAGTTTTGTTCCAATTTACCGTTGTGTACTGTATGCCTTTAAACATTGTGTGCGCTTTAACATCAGCCTATAAGCATTATTCCAGCTGCGCTAAGGTTTTGACAAGCACCACAATTTTGCCTACCTTGTTGTAGCCCATCTGAAATAACTCCAAGCTTTGCTATGTTCCCTCCATCCTTTCGTTGTTTTCAAAAAACGTTTTATATCCATGATGGCCTTGGTCTTGAGTTTGTGAATTCGCTTAAATAAGCTTATTATGTGCTGTTAACCAGCAACCATAGACAGTACAAGAAAGCAGCAAGTAGCCTTGGCTACAATTTCTGTAGTTGCTGCATCCATTCATTGTTATTCTCTCTCCTGCTCAAACAAAAGTTGTGCCTGCATTAAGTCGATGATAACGTGTTTACAAACTCTACTTTACATAAAATATTGTAAATAGCCTATTGTCATGCAGTTAATGGGATACTGTGCAGAGTTGGAAAGTTAGGTCAACTTGGAAACTGTTTCTGTTGCCTGATGGTAAGGTAGGCTACAGCCATAGCTTACACTTGCAGGAGCGCTTGCTTGGGCGCCTGTGTTGCGCAATGCACTTTGCTCCTCTCATCTATACGACGCAGTTCCCATTTCTCCAAACCATACATAATTACAAGGACAAATAGTGCTACACGAAGGAAATCAGTGTGGTGTCCGATGTGAAAAAAATAGGTATAAATCTAGCGTAAACATTTCCACGAATCACGGATGTGTTGATGACATAAATTAGGAAATATTAGTGGACTTAATGAGACGTGATGTTGAACTGCATGCCGATGCCATTTAACCCAAATGCCCCAGCAGCAGCAAGGGAGAGGAGAGCTTATCTGACAGATCTGCATTGTCTATAGCAGTGGTCCCCAAACTACGGCCCGCCACCTCATTTTAGGTGGCCCCCCAAAACATGTCCGTGGCATGGATCCGGCCTGCACGGGAGTACGACATCGTCAAACTATAACCTCCGTAATTTCCCCCATTCATTCTCTATGGCGGGTCTTAACAGTACACATGTAATACCCTTTTTGTCCACTGGTGGTTGTTTTGGCGCTGTTTCGCGTTTGCCATCGAAAACGGAATGAAATGTATAGTAGGCCTACCTGCAAACAATGTAAGTGGCCTCTGCTGACTGCATTAGTGCTCAAAGTATTCAAATCTATCAATTAATTGTTAATAACTAACTAACTTCTATTTAAGTCATAATTCTGGAACTTTCTGGTATAATTATTTATATTTTTTATTCACTCGTTCAAATGTTCATACATTTGAGTGAAAGTTAGAATGGTGGTCATTTCAGATGTTTCTGCCATCACTTCATAAAACTCATAGTTTGAGAACTTTAAATTATTTGTAGGATATTGCTTGTTCACAACTTGAGCTGTGTAGCCTATGCAAAGTTCAGAGTTCAAAATATACTTTTGGGACTCCCTGCTTATAGTTTTAGATAGAGAACGCTATTATTATTATTTAATTTGAGCTACATTTTACACTGATATGGCATGATGGCAATATAAACACAGATAACAATGGTATTAAATTGGAATAGCCTATAGATTAAATGTAATGGAATATTCAACTAAGGTAGACTGCCTTTGTTCACAGCGCTAAGCTATTTATGGTTACTGATATACTCCGAGTCTCTGGCCCTCTCTTAGAGCCAGGCATAGTGAGCTGGCCCTCGGAGGAAAAAGTTTGGGGACCACTGGTCTATAGTGAGGTAATGTTAGATTACATTGCAAAAATATCACCATGCATTCATAACCTCGTGATTCAGTGAGAGTGATCCCAAAACATCGGAAAGTGACATTTCTGTATTACATTTTGTCAAGAGGAAAAATCAATAGCAAACTGTTCCCAACTGACTATAGCGCTGTGAACCTTTCCTGGCTGCGCCTGGCAAATCCGCCATCATAATAGCAATCCGCTATGGAACAAGCGTGCCTGTTGTTAAAGGGAATGTGAGAGGATGCTCTGATTGGTTTGTTGCACGTTACACCCAAAGCACACCCATGAATAATGTAGCTACTACAGACCACCCCATTTTAGATTTGCGTCGGGCGCAACAGTCATAATCAGAGAGAGAAAGAAAGAAAGAGAGAGAATGAGACAGTTTCAAAGAAAGAGATGAACGTTGGAAGGGGCAAGATACTGTATAGTTGCAAGATTGTGAGGAATTCTTTTCAGAGCAATACATCAGGAGAAATGTTGCATCAGACAAACATATGTTACAGTACAACAATAATTTTAATTCATGTGGTATACTAGGTATACTATAGGCCATGCGACTGCACACTGGTGGAAGTGGTGCGGTGCAGTTGGCCTACATAATTACTAATCTGTACAGCCTGTCTGTAATTCTATAGGTTGTGTCATGTTTTTTTGTTGTATGAAATGATCAATATGGAATCTGAAGTGGACTTTGTCCCTGCAGTAATATAAGCTGTAGGCTGTAATTATATGGAAGGGGAGGGCAAGCATAAGACCAGTAAAATCAGATATTTTACACAATGATGACTCAGCACAGCCTATGAGTCAGAGTGTGTGTGTGTGTGTGTGTGTGTGTGTGTGTGTGTGTGTGTGTGTGGAGGGCAGGCTCTTTCAGTAGAGAGGTGTTTTATAGTCCCTGTTGACCTTGCACCACTTTAGATTCGCACCTCTTTTTTCTCTCACTCGCTCTGTCTCATTTCATCTTTCTCTCTTTCTGCTTGAAATAATCCCTCCTTCTTGGTGTCTCTTCAGTGAAACTCTTATGGCAGTTTTTTTTCCCTCAGCCATACTCCCACATGCATACAGGCATAGAAACACACCAGCACCAACTTTATTCTCTCTCTCTTCTTTCTGCTTGTCTTTCTCTTTTCCTCCCTCTCTTTTAAAATCTCACACACATACAGAGAAAGAGAGAGAGAGAGAGAGAGAGAGAGAGAGAGAGTTCATTTTCTCCTTGACTAAGCCTGTCTGTTCAGTGCGTAAAGCCTAGCAGGATGGCTAGGGGTGATTGGAGTTTGGAGTGCCCATTTTACTTAATCAAAGTGAAGATCAATGGGCAGACACACAGATGAATAGCCCAGAGTTGTGGAGATTTGTCTTCATGTCCAGGAGAGCTATGGCCATATCACTTAGAAGACAGTTCATGCTGCACTGCATCTACAATGAACATGTGCAGCAAGACAAGTGTGTGTATGTGTGTGTGTGTTTGCGTGCATGTGCGGGGGTGCGTGCAGGTGTGTAGTTGTGTGTGTGTGTGAAAGAGAGAGATAGCATATGATAGTAATGGAAGGATTGAGAGTGAAAGATAAAGAACATGAAAAAGATGGAGTGACAGAGGCACACAGAGATGACAAATGGACGACTCAGAGAATGAGCAGGTCCTTTTGGGATTGCCATGGAATATTATGGGATTTCTCCCATGCCTCAACATATGATTTTTTAGAATGTTCAGTTTACAGTTCTAGTTCAGGATTAAACTCCAAAGCCAGCCTCAGTCTGGGGGAGCAGCTCCTGCTCAGTGTCCTTCTCTAGTGCTTACTGGACATCAGCAGCCCACTGGCCAGAGAGCGCCGGAGTTTTGATTACTGTCTGTCCTGCACTCTCCATGCTCCTGTTCTACGGGCAGAGCTCACAGAGCTGGAAAAAAAAGCTATTACGGGCAGATTAGAGCACACTTAGATGGATCAGCTTCCATTTAGACTGAGGCGTGTTCATTTGTCTTTGGAGTCTGCTGTGATCTTGAGCAGAATATTGAGAATATTAAGAATGTTAGTAGGTTGGAGTGTTGCTCCTGGATGTAAGTGTGAAGGTGGGACTCTCTCTCGCTCTGTCACACACACACACACACACACACACACACACACACTCTCTCTCTATTATTACTATTTCTTGCCATCTCAGTTCAATCCACATTATGAGTTCAGCTCCAGTCTTTTATCTTTCATTTTTTAACATCCATTAGGATGAACTATTGCCTTGATAATTAGCCCTTTTAATGTCTCGTGTAAGTTCCATAAGAGCACAAGATAGACTGTAGTTCTCTGGACTCACTAATTAATATGAGGCTCAGCTCTGGCACCTCTGCTATAATGCTGTCCATCTGCACTACTGTATATAGTACTTGAATTTCCCCTTGGGGATCAATAAAGTATCTATCTATCTATCTATCTATCTATCTATCTATCTAGTATACTGTATAGTTATAACACGGTTATAATGCTGTTCATCTGCACTACTGTATGTAATATACTGTATAGTTATAATGCTGTTCATCTGCACTACTGTATGTAGTATACTGCAGAGTTATAATGCTGTTCATCTGCACTACTGTATGTAGTATACTGAATAGTTGTAATGCTGTACTACTGTATGTTGTACATTATACTGCAGAGTTATAATGCTGTACTACTGTATGTAGTATACTGAATAGTTATGGGGTTATAAGCCCTGCTGCAGCACTGCACTGGAGCTGTAAGTGGAGTAGGGCTGGAGCTCTGCAGCGCTGGGCTGGACTGACCGTTGGTGGCGTGGCCCAGGAGAGGTGACTTATCTCTGGATATATCCACACGCCCTCACCTGCACCGATCCCCGTAGGCCCCGCCACGCAAACTGGGTCGGCTCGCTCCTCGTTTAGAGAGCGCAGCGCTAATGAACAATCAGATCCATTTTCTGGCGCCTCTCCCCACTGGCTCAGCAAGCGTGCACACGCTAATGATCTGAGCTGGGAGGTCAGCGACTCCCTAAATTGCGATGGGTGCGGGAGGTGCGGGAGGGACGCTGCGCTGACTCCCCCAGAGTGAGACTAAAGTTAGCCGCGGCCTCTCTGCTCGTCCCTGGCCTGCTCTGCGACTGAAATAACCTGGCCTTAAAAACGTGAGCAGGAGAATGAGCAGCTAATGGATTAGGTAGGCCTGGTGGCTGCAGGGGGTTCAGGGTGTCTTTTAGCATGAGAGATGAGGAGCCACGTTTGTCCTTGCACCTGCAGCACACTGTTCCTGTGACCTGGTTGGTGCAACATGGTGCAAGGAGTTGGGACATAATGCATAATGGACATAATGGGAATTCACACATTGTGTGTGTGTGTGTGTGTGTGTGTGTGTGTGTGCATATTACCATTTTTCTAGGACAAGGGGTGTAGTTGTGCAGGGGTGGGTGAGCGCATGCATGTGTGTGTGTGTATGTGTCATGTATATTGTGATCGTGGGTGCACTTCTTTAATGTTGATCTATAGGAAAAGGTGATGCATTTTAAGTATTGCATGTGGGAGTGCATTTGACTGTTTTGCACAAATGTGCATAAGTGTATGTATGTATCTTTGCACTGGTATCCCCGACAAAATACCTAAACTCTCTCTCCCTCTCTCTGTATCATTCCCCCCTTTCTCTCTTTCCCTGTGTTCTCTCCATCACATGTGTGTTTTTCCGACTGTAACTCATTAGTCCGTACCTGCTCCTCCCGCTCTCTCTAACGCTCTCTCTCAAGTGGAACATCAGCAAGCGCTTCCTCTATCCACACCACCACTAGTCCCTGGGCTCAGCCATGATCATTAACTACAAACACACACACACACGCACACAGAGTGATGAGGTGTGTGCGTGTGCATGTGTGTGTGCGTGTGTGTGTACGTACGCACATGTGAAGTCATCCATACCACTCCCCCAGCGACACATTATACGCGCCATCTCTCTGATTAGCACATATATTGGCGGCGGAGTGGAGCAGGGTGGGGTGGGGTGGGTGAGCGCGTGGAGCGGGTGGGGGAGAGGAAATTGCCTTGTCACATTTCTCCACCTCTGTTTCCCGCTGCTGTGTGTGTGGTGTGTGTGTGGGGGGGAGGGCTGCGCTTATCGCCAGCCTGCACACGCCGGGACACCCCCTGCGCCCACGCTGATTTCAGCACTCCGTCCAGCCCCCCGTGTGTGTGTGTGTGTGCACATGAGTCAGTGTGTGTGGGGGTGGGGGTGTGTGCGGGTGTTGGGGGTGCGATGAAATCGAGGTATAATGATGATTGGTGTTTGCCTTGAGTGCATTGCAAACAAGAGGACAAGGTTGTTATTCCCCGTTTGTGTCCTGTAACCTTTAGATGTTAGTCGTGGAGCTGATAGGAATGCCAAGTAATGTTGAGAGAGAGAGCGTGAGAGAGAGAGAGAGCGAGTGAGAGAGAGATGTTTATGTGTATTGCATGTATAATGTATATGTAATTGTCTGTCTATGCATCTACTGTATGTGTACATGTAACTGAGCTTTGGCAATAATGTTATTGAAACGTTCATGCCAATAAAGCTTTCTTGAATTGAATTGAACTGAACAGTGTAGAAGTCTAGAAGTGTAGTGTAGGCACACAGACACACAGAAGTGCAGTGCTCTGGCCCCCCTTGCTCCAGCGTGCTGTGGGAGAGGCGAAAGCGTGCTGTGCTGTGCTGCGCTGCACTGCACTGTACTGTACTGTACTGTAGGCCCTTTGACACAGGTGATTGTGTAACAGCACATCTGAAACTGCTGGCTTTCACTTGTGGGCTGTGAGAGTGAAAGCCCTGATGGTGTCATTTGGCAAGCAGGCCAGACCACACGGCAGCACGACACCACTCTCTAGTTCCTGCTGTGGAGAAGCTGCCCACGGACATTAGAAAGTTGCACACACACGCACACATGCACACACACACACACACACACACACGCACACGCACACATGCACACACACACACGCACACATGCACACACACGCACGCGCATTATGGTGTGCAGCAGCAGCACCCACTCGCCATATATTGTAGTACATCTGCCAATACATAATTAGCTGATTCCAGCCAACAATGTCGCACCTACACACTCCTACACGAACAAACAAAGCTCGTCAAAGTTCACAGTGCAAAAAGCACTCTCTCTCTCTCTCTCTCTCTCTCTCTTATGCTCACATATGCTCGAATAAACGCACACTTTAATAGTGCTGTCCTCTCCATGTAGTGGTGCAGGCCTCATGCCCACTCACATTTCAACCCAAACATGGTCTCAGAGGAGAGCAGTGCCATAGATCGATGCATGCAGTATGCGCTCAGCTCTGGTTCACAGCATTATGGATGTGCACAGCTACACATGTTTGGATGTCAGGTTGCGTGTGCATGTGCGTTTGTATGTGTCCACATGTTTGTGTGTGTGTGTGTGTGTGTGTGTGTGTGTGTGCGGGTGTGTGCATGTGCATGTGTGAGTTTTTGTGTCTGTGTGTAATCTCAGTAGATTGGTAATCCAGTCAGTTCCCCTCTGTCCCAGGCCTCATTAGTCCAGGCCTCCTGAATACAGTATTAGAGCTCATCTCATTAACTGTGGCCTAGTAGACACATACACACACATACACACAGAGTATGGGTTTGGGTGCACACTCACCCACTCAAAAGAGTATGGGTTTGGTGTACACTCAGTTTAGCACAGCTGCCTTAGTGCCTTATGCATGAGGGATGTTCTCTCCTTCTACCTCTCTTTCACTCTCTCTCTCTCTCTCTCTCTCTCTCTCTTTCTTGTGTCTCTCCTTCACACACGCACACACACAAATCCAGACCTGCACTCTCTCACACACTCCTCTTTGCCGTTATCAGCTGAGCCTGGAGTGGTTCTGTCTCTGATCTGTCTTGAGCTGCTATGTGTGTGGATGAAGATGCCATTTGCCCTGTTAAACTTTCACACACACACACACACACACACACACACACACACACACACACACACACACACACACACACATCCTCACCGACTCCAAAGCTCAGTGGAGCGGAGAGAGCGGCTTCTGCTCTGAGAGATGTTTTGGGGCTCTTGATGTAGAAAGTGAATGGCTCACAGGCACGGCTGTGGCTGAAGAGTCATGCGATGCTATTCTACACGCACCCCCTCTCTACGCACACACTCACACGCAAACACACACTCACACACACACTCACACTCGCACACACACTCACACACTCGCACACACATTCTTCTAGGGGACTTGCTGTCGCTGTCACATTCAGTTACTTCAGCAGCTCTCTTTCTATTTAGCCTGCCTCTCTGCCT
The DNA here is from genome assembly GCF_017589495.1 of Alosa alosa. Classification (NCBI taxonomy): domain Eukaryota; kingdom Metazoa; phylum Chordata; class Actinopteri; order Clupeiformes; family Clupeidae; genus Alosa; species Alosa alosa. The sequence continues at coordinate 34,943,060 of NC_063195.1, read as the reverse complement.
TTGTGTTTCTAGATGTGTGTTTTTCTGTTGAGCAGCCACAAGGGATCTGTAGGAGCTCAGAAGTTTGGCCGTGTCCGTGTCGGTGTCCGTGCCTGGGAGAGGCTCTGTGTGTGGGGAGGCTGCATGCATGCCTGCCCCCTCAGCCCCTCCAGCATGGACCTTTACACAATCAGCCCCAGCACTTTACTCTCTCTGTCTCTCTCGCTCTCTTTCTCCCTGTCTTTCTTTATCATTCGCTCTCTCTCCTACTCAATTCAATTCAATTCAATTCAAGAAAGCTTTATTGGCATGAACGTTTCAATGACATTATTGCCAAAGCTCAATTACATGTACAAAAATATAAATAAAATACAGAACTACTCTCTCTGCCTTTTTCCATGTCTCTCTCTCTCTCCTACTCTCTCTCTTTCTCCATATCTCTCTCTCACTCGCTCTCTCCATCCCTTTTCCATCTGTCCCTCCCTCTCCCTCCTCCTCTTGGTCTCTTTTAGCCCTTTTGATTTCTCCTTGTAGTGGCGCTACTCTTTTGATGAGACACACACCAGCAAACACACACACAGACAAATATTTGCATAGATATTTGCTGCTGAGACACCATTACACATTTGTATAATACACGCAACACTTTTGCTTTCACCCCCCCCCCCAACTCCCTCGCTCTTTCTCTCGCTCTCTCACACATACATACACACACACATACCACTCTCACGCACGCACGCGCACACACACACACACACACACACACACACAACTCACACGCACAGACATACACACATGCACAGATTTCCTTTAACTGTGTTTGAGTGCTCTTGCATAGGTGCTCCTGTGAGAGATCCATCATCTGATGAACACAACAAAACTCTCCTCTCCTCACGTCACATGCGCTGGTCAAACTCTCCATGACTAACGGCACTTTTCAACTTTCTCTCTTTCTTCTCCTCTCTCCTGTCTTTCTCCCAAAGAACTCCACTCACTCCAGCTCTCCAGCTCTTTCTCTCCTCTCTCTCTCTCTCTCTCTCTCTCTTCTCCTCCTCCTCTGCCCCTCATGCAGTCTTTCCCCAGGTCATTCACAGCAGTCAGGCTGATTTGAAGAGTCATGTCTTACCTCTGTGTCTCCTTTACTCAAACGTCCCTCTTCCTCTCTGTCCACGTGTGCCGCGTGTGTGTGCTTGTGGCGCGCGTGTGTGTTTGTCTCTGTGTGTGTGTCTGTGTGTGTGTTTGTCCAGGCGATGTTTGACTTCAGCGGGAGCGGGAAGCTGGAGTTGAGCCTTAAGGCTGGTGAGGTGATCTTCCTGCTCAGGAGAGTCAACGCCGACTGGCTGGAGGTGAGCTGAAGGAGAGAGAGAAAGAGAGGGAGTGAGAGTGAAGGAGGGGAGGAGGGAGGGAGGGAGAGGAGGCAGGCGTGCGAGGGAGGGAAAGAGGATGCCGCAATGGGATAGGGAAGAGAGATGGTGATGTCGAGGGAGGGAGGGAGGGAGGGAGGGCTCTGAGAAGAGATTGAGAAGAGAGGAGGTTGGGTTAGACAAATAGAACAATGTGCACAATAAAAGCCCAAGACAACCAGGATACTGGGCTGTGAAACTGAGTGAGGAGAGGAGAGGAGCAGAGGAGTGGAGAGGAGAAGAGAGGAGGGGAGAGGAGAAGAGAGGAGAGAAGAAGAGAAGAGGAGTGGAGAGGAGAGGAGTGGAGAGGAAAAGAGGAGAAGAGTGGAGAGAAGAAGAGAGGAGTGGAGAGGAGAAGAGAGGAGAGGAGTGGAGAGGAGAGGAGAAGAGAGGGAGAGGAGGGGAGAGGAGAAGAGAGGAGAGGAGGGGAGAGGAGAGGAGTAGGAGAGGGAGAAGAGAAGAGAGGAGAGAAGAAGAGAGGAGAAGAGTGGAGAGGAGAAGAAGAGAGGAGAGGAGAAGAGAGGAGTGGAGAGGAGAGGAGAGGAGTGGAGAGGCAGAAGACAGAGGGAGAGAGAGGACAGCAGAAGTGTGATGGAGTGGGAGGAAGAGGAGTGAGGAGGATGAGGAGGAAGAGGAGGAGGAGGAGGAGTTGAGCTCTGCTCATGACTACTGAAGGCGTCTACACCCCACTCACGTACATGGAAAGTTGAGCTATTCCTGGACAAAGCTGAAATGTGGACGCTTGTCTTCCTGTCTCAGGACAACCAGCAGGTGGCAGCGTCCTGCATTTGATCAATCTGTCACTCTGCCACTGACTCACTCCCTCTGAGATACCATCACTTTCATGCAATTACTGTAATGTAAGGCTTCATCATTTCTCTCTCTCTCCTTTGTCTATCTTTCTATATGTCTCTCTATCTGTCGTCTGTCTGTCTGTCTAACTCTCCCTTTCAGGGGACAGTGAGGGATAGGACAGGGATTTTCCCAGAATCCTTTGTGAAGATCATCAAGCCGCTGCCGGGGAGCGAGTCTGATGATGAGGGGGCAGACGTGGGCTCCAAGGCCCCCGGGGTCAGCGCCTACAGCTGCCTGCGCTGCTACCTGCTCCAGCCCCAGGGCATCGACACCAGGTCCCACAGATACACTGGCCCCACTGTGTGTGTGTGTGTGTGTGTGTGTGTGTGTGTGTGTGTGTGTGTGTGTGTGTGTGTGTGTGTGCGTGCGGCGTATATGCGTGCGTGTGTGTGTGTGCCTCATATTATAAAGACCATATCAGAGAAGAATGGATAGGCTCCAGTGTATGTGTGGGTGTGTGTGTGTGTGTGTGTGTGTGTGTGTGTGTGTGTGCGTGCGGTGTATATGCGTGCGTGTGTGTGTGTGCCTCATATTATAAACACCATGTCAGAGAAGAATGGATATAGGCTCCAGTGTGTGTGTGGGTGTGTGTCTGCCTCAGGTAATAGACGCCAGGCCAGAGAGAGACGGACAGGTGTCAGGCTGCGGCAGACAGTGCTTACGGTTGCTACCTGAAAAGCAGCTGATTCAGGAGTGCACTAATAGCAGCACATTCATGCCAGACAGCTTTACAAGATGCAGTGACACTGTTCACTCTCTGCTTGTGTTTACAGAGTGGGAATAGTCTAAATGACTTTGATTTTATGGCTCTTCTCGTTTGCTTAATTGACCAATATAAATGCAACTGTTAGAGATCTTCATGCCCCTTGCATTTCTCTTTCCAATCCCAAGAGCAGTCATTAAGGCATTTCAATGTGTGTGTGAGTCTGTGTAACTCTTTGTGTGTGTGTATGTGTGTGTGTGTGTGTGTGTGTGTGTGTGTGTGTTGTTGTTGTGTGAGCGTGTAATGAATGTGAGTAATGCTGATAGCCCTTTATGAGAACTAATAAAGCTTGTGATTATCTTATCACACAACCTGAATGGATTGCTTAGGGGGCGTCAACAGGCAATAGAGCCCTAATGCTTTAATTTGGCTCCACAATGCCACCACTTGGTTGTGTGGTAAACAGTGTTGGTCTGCTGTGTATTTTTAGTAGTTCAGGCTGAATATTTCATATGTGCCAGAGAGACACTTTTGGATTGTGAAACACCTTCCCCCTGTTGTCCTGCAGGGACCTGTGTGTGGAGGAGGACCTCTCTACACAGCCCACCTACATGGAGCTGCTGTCACGGATGAGGTCAGAAAAAACACTCACTTGTCCTCACCTCATCTCTGTACTAAGAGTGACACCACCAATGCTAATATGGTCACTAACACCACATGTGTTAATATGGTCACTAACACCACACGTGTTAATATGGTCAATAACACCGCCAGTGTTAATATGGTCACTAACACCACACGTGTTAATATGGTCACTAACACCACACGTGTTAATATGGTCACTAACACCACCAGTGTTAATATGGTCACTAACACCACACGTGTAAATATGGTCACTAACACCACCAGTGTTAATATGGTCACTAACATCACACGTGTTAATATGGTCACTAACACCACACGTGTTAATATGGTCACTAACACCACCCGTGTTAATATGGTCACTAACACCACCAGTGTTAGTATGGTCATATGGTCACTAACACCACACGTGTTAATATGGTCACTAACACCACACGTGTTTATATGGTCACTAACACCACACGTGTTAATATGGTCACTAACACCACATTTGTTAATATGGTCACTAGCACCACCAGTGTTAATATGGTCACAAACACCACCCGTGTTAATATGGTCACTAACACCACCAATGTTAAAATGGTCACTAACACCACCAGTGTTAATATGGTCATATGGTCACTAACACCACATGTGTTAATATGGTCACTAACACCACACGTGTTAATATGGTCACTAGCACCACCAGTGTTAATTTGGTCACTAACACCACACGTGTTAATATGGTCATTAACACCACCAGTGTTAATATGGTCACTAGCACCACCACCAGTGTTAATATGGTCACTAGCACCACTACCAGTGTTAATATGGTCACCACTGTGCTGTCCTCATTATTACCTCAATGACTACATTTTATACTCTCAACAGCTCCTTGTTCTTAGTACTGCCACTGCCACCACTGTGGTTGAACTCTTCTGAAATGAGAGTTACTCCAACTCATACCTTTATCATTTGTAGCTGCTACTAATTTGACCACCAACATTACTACACTCCCAGTATCTCTGCTACTATGATTTCTGTTTCATGTTGCCTCCTCCAGCTCCCCCGCTGCTCTTATCTGGAGCTCTGCTCTGCCCACCCATCCTCCTCCCTCTGCTTTTCTCATGAGCTCTTTTCCTATTTCATCATCTGTTCATGTCCTTTCCAAGGGTGTTAGTTCTGTTTTTTTAACAGCACCTCATAATCTGTTCATTTGTCTTTTGTATGGTTTATCGGAGCCATTATTCTCTCCCTTTTTCTCATCATCCTCTTATTCCGTGCCAGAGCACCTTGCCTCCATTCTCCCTCTTCAGTATGCAGCACGGTGTCCAAGCAGGGAGTCAGGCGGGGAATGGGTTTTGCTCTTTTAAAATGGGCAAACAAGTGCCCCGAGAGGAAGTGTTTCTTACTTGCAGATTTGTTTTTTTTGTTGACACCATAAAAATAACAGTTTTCGCAGGAAATTCTGGAGAAAGTGAACATATACATACAGATGCCTTGTGTTTCTGCCAAGTCATCATTTTACAGTTCCGTCACAGCTGTATTGTAGAATCTCTGGTTATGGTTTATGACTCCAAATGTTGATGTTTTTATCCATTTAGATTTCTGTGGTATTGTCACGTCTGCAGGATCAGACCTCTGTCTTTTTTGTTGTTTTAAATCTGCTACAAATGGTTTACAGTATGCATCATTCTGAATGTTCATTGTCAGTGTTACAGTAATCGTGTAAATGTACATTTGTAATGTTTGGACTTGGGTGTTTGGGATAAAATTGCTGGATCTGATGTTGCTGGGTCTGATGTAAGTTATGGAATAGGAAGGTAAAAGATGAATTCATTTCTTCTTTTGAATACAACAATACAAACATTATAAGATGCAGTTCAGTTATAGCTCAGAAAAGCATCAGCAGCAACAAACTGTGGTGTTCTGTCGTCCTCAGCCTTAAAACACCACTTTATGCAACACTGCATGGTGTAGTAGACGGAGAGCTGGTGGTGGTGGGTGGATGGTGGTTGAGCGTGTATTGTCCCTTGGCTGTGGGTGGGCTGTGGGATCTCTCCAGTCCCTGTGCTGCTGTGCCAAATTCACATGGAGAATCAGGAGCAGAGCTTTCAGCTCACCTGCAGCCAATACTGTAATTGTGGCGCTCAGCCCTTGTGTGTGTGTGTGCTGCCTCCCACAGGGACGTGTTCCAGGTCCAGGACATCGCTCTGAACTACCGCGACCCTGAGGGGGACCTGGTGCGCATCCTGGACGATGAGGATGTGACACTCATGGTGTGGGAGAGCAAAACTCACAAGTCAAAGGTCAAGCGGCCGGTCAACCAGTACCCCTGGGAGCTGCACGTTACACTCTCCTCTGACCTTACTGTTTACAACACAGAGTTCTAGGCTCACGTGGCTGTGTGTGTGTGTGTAAATGTAAGTGCAAACATGTTCATCTCTTTTCATGGGCACCATGTTTTTTATATTGTATAAGGAATGTTATGTAAAGGAACAAACTTCTACTTGTAGCTGTAATGTTGCCTTCTTGACTCTTCAAGCAGTATTCAAATAAACATCTACCACTGAATAGAGGGCATAGACCTTTCTTTCAGGGCACTATGGACACAAACTTGCTGTGGAAATACAAACATCAGCTCAGTTGGTACTAGTGAAAGGGGACTTCATGGCTGACCAAAATAACCCACTCCCCTCACAGGTGTAGTATACTAAATGCTGATGAAAAAAGAATGATTATTGCACATCTGTGCCTTGGACTGGTCACAATAAAAGGCCACTCTAAAATTTGCAGTTTCACAAGCACAATGCTACAGATGTCACAAGTTTAAAGGCATGTGCAACTGCGGTAATTTGAGTATTTATATTTTGTCATCACTCATGGCCATACCATCTCAACAAACTTAATAAAGGTTTGAAGCTATCTACAGAAAAACTCCATATTGCCTCACTAAGCTCTGGACTCAGGGCAGTGGGCTGCAGCAGAATAAGCTCCCCTGGTGATGCAGGAGGTGAAGTTTAGAAAAGAACACGGCTTAGAGAGGAACAACACTCAGATGATGGAGTCATCACTTTTGGAGTTGTTGACTTGGCACACTGTGGGGGTTTTGTGTACAGTAATTGTGAGACCCCTGAGGGGGTCTTGGCAGATGCCATGTGATGTATTTCCACATAACGGCCGCTTTCACTTCCAGTTCTACGGGCGCGGACAGGGCCTGGCGCGGGCAGGGCCTGGCGCATGCAGTGGCACAGTGCGCGTCCTTCAGTCTTGGCCAAGGAGCAGTAGTGCTACAACCTTGGGTCATTTCAACCCGTGATATACTGAGTACTAGCAGGGTTCTTTTTTTGTAGTGCCCTTTGAGATTTGTAACTATCACTTTCCAACTTCCTTGTTTCATCTTCCTCTTAGCATTCACTATTTGGGCAATGGGCCTGTAGACATTCACATCAATATGCAAATAGGAATATTTTGGAAAGCCAGATATTGCATGATTCAGATATCGCCTGCACACCTGAGTGCAGTCAAAGCCAGACAAAAGCTAGAACACCTGTCATGTTGAATGGCCTATGAGCAGAATGCCTGCAGACTGCAGTGTGAGGATGTCGGATTGGAGCAATAACCTGACAGTCATCAACAAAGCACCCAGATAACAGCTGACAGGAATCTGGAACACACCAGAGGTTTGCTGAGGCCGGTGAGTCCACCTGAGAGAAACACCTGTCAACGGCCACACAGACTAAGGGCTGCTTTCAAACTAACAGAATTTCTAACTAAGAGGCAAAATAGGTGAGAATAGTGTCCAACGAGATGTCTCCAAAGATGATGAACAGAAATATGAGAATGCACATTGCTAATCTGATAGCTAAGATCATTCTGTGAAAGGTTAACTTAACTTTGCTGTTGTTGTTGTAGTTGTGTTGTTTACAGGAGGGTGAAGGACTGTATCAGCTGGCACTTCTGATGGGAGAGATAGAGCATTTAATTGAAACGGGAGATAATTAAGTGGATCTGGCAACTGGCCCGGTCTCCCAACAATGCTGAAACAATGATTATGATAACAACAGAAGTTTTGATTTTAGTTTAAATGAGCATCACTAGAGCAGTGGTTCTCAACCGGTGTGCTCTGAGACAAAGTCAGGTGTGCCATGGAATTTTAAAGCAACACCAAAGAACTTTTCCTCTATCGCACGCACTATTTGTTTATCCAGCACCGGCTTTGGAAATAACAATGTCCACAGACAAGGTAGAATATGTGGCATGATTTTATGAAAGTACGATGTATTGCGACATCAGATGCAAGTCACATTTGTAGTTTCTTATGTGTCATTTCATCGAACTACAGATCCGCTACCCGATCTGGCAAACTTACATAGTGCGGTTATAGCCGATAGAGGGCCGCGAAGCGAATGCAGAAGTGCTGTTCACCCTGTTACGAGTTGATGAACCACTGAAACGATTTTGGAAACATTTTAAGGTAGAAAAAACTCTTTGGTGTTGCTTTAAGCAACTCAATGCAATTTTTATACAGCCACATTGAGGGTGTTTTTAATGCATAAATGACCTCATATTAAATGAGCACATGCTCATCACTGTTGTCTCAGCTCATGAACACTGTACAGAAAAAAATTATATAACATAACAAAATGAACCACTCCTCTTACAACCTATAGTAATCTGTGTGCCACACTTTAAAATCACTGCACCCTAAATCATAGTAGGTATGCCTTGGCATTTAGGTTTGACCTTTGGTGTGGCTTATCCCCAAAAAGGTTGAGAACATCTGTCCTAGAGAACGTGATAGGCGTAGTTTTTGGAGTCTGGCGGGTTTTGTACAAGGCTGATGCTACTTGAAGTTAAAACACGTCTACGAAGTTGAAAACAAATCGTCGGACAGAGTTTAGTCTTATAGTCACATGGAGAAACGAAAGATAATTTAGAGAACAACCCGAGGAGAAAAGTCACAGGTGAGGACTCAAAACATTAGGCTACTTAAAAGTGATACCCCGCGTTCTGGACAACCAACGCGTCATTCAAACGTCACTCCAACGCTGAGCCCTTCTGCTATAACTCCCACAGAGGGATGGCCGCGTGTCATATGAAGGGGCAGATGCCCTGAAAATGTCTCCAGAAAGAAGAAAACATGTCTGACTCCAGGTATGCCTCTTTTCTTAGGATTACATCGTTAGGTATTTGGAAATCTTACTTAGCCAATGTAATGGTCAAGCCTTGACATATTTGGTAAGGGTTCATCAGGATTAGCCTGTAGCAGAGATTTTGTGCTGTGTTGTTTTTGTTGTTTAACATCAAATGACACTTTGATGTTATTTCCATATATTTATTTTACTTGTGTTTTCAGTGTGACAGAAAGCTGTCAAGTACAGTAATTAGAATGTTATGTTGGAACACCATGTTTTTATGTAACAATGTCTTTTCACTTCCAGATATAATTCTTTCTTAGGTCCTGATGCAGCTGTACACCTCGGGGGGCAGTAACTTGATCATGTTCACATTGTCAGCATTTGCTGCCTTAATTCCACCACTGGTTGTTCTGGCCTCTAAATCTCAACATTGCCAACCCCAGACCAGTACCTCCTTTCATGGTAAGAAAGTGGTTACAAAATTTCATAACCAGATTCTATTAATATTCTTACTTTCTTATCAAAATCTACGGCAATCACAACCAATGTTAGTGAATGGTCTCTATTTTACGCTGTCCCCAGAGTCCTCTGCTCTTGCGTCGCTCCAGTGCCGTAATGACTACTCCACTCACATACAGTGCAGCTGGACACAGCCCCCCAACACCCGCCTGCACCTCTTCCACCTGGCTGTGTTCAGGAACAGGTTGTTCAGACAGTGCTGTAGGAATTTGAAATCTCAAATTGAATACCGTCAGTGAAACTCTAATAATGTAAAAAAATATTATTTATCTATCTATCTATCTATCTATCTGATTCATTCCAAAGGAGCACTGAGTCGCCCTGTGTGCCTGTTCCTCCTCCATCCCAGGATGCAGAGGGTCACCTCAAAGCCCACTGTCGGTACAACACCAGTATGTTTGTCATCCATGCGCAAGACTTTTTTTTCTTCAAGGTTCCTCATGTGAAGTTCCTCTCCAAGACTGTTGACCTTCACAATCAAGGTAGACCTGCACTTGTCTTACATCTACGTCGATGTTGCCCTTTTGCAAGAAGATACACCGAGTACTAGACATGCTAGTTGCTAGGTGTATGGATGGATGTCATGTATATATGGCAGCTTTTAAGGCATTTCATATTGTGTTTTAAAGCCAGAGTCTGTGGTTCTGGTGAAAGGTGGTTAATCTAGTTACACTTTTTCCTTCCGTGCTGGTAAAGCAATGTGCTGATTGGTGGCATTTGGTTATGGGTCAGTCCAAGCCTAGGGCTGGAGTTCTTCTGAGCACACAATCTGAATAGAGGACTGTGCAGGGTAATTCTCCAAATCTGACAACAAGTTTGAATTGGAATCACAGACTGTTTAGTATGTATTGTAAGCAAAAGTATGTTGTACAAGCCTATGTGTATTTATACTGTAGAGTTCTTGCAACAAGGTTATGCATATCTGCCTGCTTGACTAATATTCACTAAATCTGTAACAGTTACAAATGTTAGTGTTATGTTAATTGTGGTAATGGAATATTGTCTCAGCTGGTGAGATTGTTGTTGTTGTTATTGTTTGTTGCAGTGAGAGATCCTCCACACCACCTGTCCGTGAAGGTCACAGAGGAGGGACATTCGGAGTTGACCTGGCAGAGCCCTGGGACCCTCGAGCCCTCCCCATCCTCCACCTATCAGGTGCACTACAGACAGACCGACCAGGAGTGGACAGTGAGTCAGTCACACACAAGGGACATTCAGTCAAAACCTTCTTCTACACTCACTGTGTATAAAGCACAATACATTTGATATAGCAACGGTGATGCTATAGCTTTCTTTCCTCATCCTTATTCTTCTTATTGAAATGGGCTGCATGCACACAGCTATATGTGAAAAGCATTTATGCAGTCTGGTCATCTACTCTGCTCAGTGCTGTCCAGCCATCAGCTACTCAGATAGATTTCAGTTGACAGCATTTCTTTCACGGCCGGCCCAGGAAGAGGATGAAGGGGCTCTCTTTAATGATTCCCTGGAACATCATCACTGTGTTTTATAGGGTTCCCAGGAGAGGTTCTCTCTGAAGCACAGTGATCAAATCAGTTCAGTCCAAGTTGTGCAAGCTATTACTGTCATAGTAATTGCACTCCGTGATTTTGAAGCTGTTTAAAGGAATGGTGTGACAAAAAAACAATCTTAAATCTGGATCCTGATCCAGATTATCATATAGGACTTCAAGCAGGAGCACACCAAAATACATTTAAAGTGAACAATATTTTTTAAATTGTGTGAGCACACACACACACGCACGCACGCACGCACGCATGCACGCACGCACGCACGCACGCACGCACGCACGCACACACACACAGATGGACCTGATTACAATACCATCCGCCCCCCATCATAATAACTATGCAGGAAATTATCTAACTACAGGTAGGTAGTTAGACAGATAGCCAGTTTATAACGCTGTTCAGTGGTGTGTGTTGTGGCCTTGTCTGTCTTCCTATGTGTGCAGGAGCTGGAGGTCCAGGGTCAGGACCTGCGTCTGGAGGCGTCTGCACTGGTGCCTGACGGCAGGTACGAGGCCAGGGTCAGAGCCAAGAGCCATCAGAGCGTCTGGACGGAGTGGAGCCCCCTGGTGCACTGGAGGCCCAGTGAAGGTGAGCATTGGGACAGAGGGGACGGAGTCTGGTGTCTGGTTGTAAGAGGAGCCATGGAAGATGGAACAAAAGAGATGGAAAAGGCTGTTAACCGTGTCCAAGTGATTCTGAGCGTTTATGCTTTCTGTGTGCTGCTGGTTGGCTTGCTGCTGCTGGCGCTGGTGTTGGTGCTGGTCTTACATTGTGTGAAATAACAACATGAATAGAGATGGTGAGGTTGCTAGATTAAAACTGTGTGCCATCATTGACCTCACGTTGTTGGAAAAATAATGGGTTATTGAACACTTATTTCTATATCAAGAAATGTAATGTAAAATAATGTTGGTGTGTGTGTGTGTGTGTGTGTGTGTGTGTGTGTGTGTGTGTGTGTGTGTGTGTCTGTGTCTCAGCATCTCTGCCAGGTCCCTCTAATCTTGGTTGTGTTTTGGACGGAGAGAAGAAGGTGCTCTGTAGCTGGGAGACACACGGAGACCTCGCTCAATATGTCACCTACAATCTGTCCTACCGCATCAACCCCACAGCACAGTGAGTCTCTCACTCTCTCTGTCTCTGTCACTGTCTCTCTCCCTCCCTCCCTCCTGTTTTCTGTCTTTCTCTCTCTCTCTCTGTATCTCTCTATCACTCACTTTCTTTCCTCATTTTATTCTCTCATTCAATGAACAAAAGACTGCAGAAGTGTATTTTTGTAGCTCAAGACACATTTAATTACATGGTAATGATAAGAGGATTGATTTGTATGGTAATGTGCATCCCACAGTCGTAAGGAAGGGGGTGAAACTATAATGACAGTCTGTCCTTGACGTACAGTTTAAAGCACCCACCCATCCCTGCTTATGCACTGCCTCCATGCATTGTGTTATTGCACTGTCACTTTAATGCAGCGTTATCTTTTTTAGAGGGAGATAAAACTAGCACATCAGATGAAATGGTCTTAATTCAATCTCACACTCTCACTTGTCTCTTTCCTCCCTCCCTTCCTCCCACCTCTCTCTTTCTCTCTCTCTTTCTCTCTCTCTCTCTCTCTCTCTCTCTCTCTCACACCTCCACCCTCCCTCCCTCCTTCCCTCTCATCTGCGTTGGCTGACAGGCCTGGCCAGTGCTGTCCCCAGCCCCCCGGGCTCCTCAACAGGACGGCTCCAGTGCTGGGCTTCGGCTGCACTCTCCCCGTCACCGTGGCCAGGTCCCTTCAGGTCCAGCTCAAGGCGATGCCCATCAGGAGAGAATTTAAGTCCCACAAACACAGTATGTTTTGATGAGTGTTTCGTTGCATTCTTAGTAGCGGTCCATTAAACCTAATAATTTATCACTTGTTCTTAGTGTTTGGGAGTGCTTTGGTGAGGGCCAGATTGCACCTGCGCTGCCCCCCTGTGTCCATGTTATGTATTGTGAGCTGATGTCCTGAGACTTATGCTACCCTTTGACAGATTTGGGAAAGATTCTTGAAAGAATTTTTCTTTTTCTTTTACTAATGCCCCCAACTTTACTACACTCTTTCAAGAATCTTTCCCAAATCTTGTCAAAGTCTTCTGGTGCAAGGATGGCTTTAGTTGATTTACATCTTACATTTATTCATTTAGCTGACGCCTTTGTCCAAAGCCACTTGGACATTAGTGTAGCAGTAAATACTCCCTTGCACTAAGAACTAAACCAGAGAATGACAGTTCAGAATCAAGTGAAGAGGAAGTGCATTGTAAGTGCAAGTTAAGTGTGATAGGTTGTCAGTGGTGTAAGTGATAAGTGCAAGTTCAGTGTGATAGGTTAGTAGTGGTGTAAGTGGTAAGTAAGTGGGTGCAAAACTGGAGATCACTTTCTAGTTGATGCATGTTTGTGGGTGTCACCATGGAGACCTGACATGATGGTGTTTGTCCTAGTCCAGCCCCCCAGGCCCACTGGCGTCCAGGTGGAGGGGAGGGGGGACAACTGGAGGCTGAGCTGGACTCCGCCCAAGCTGCCCACTGTTCCCATCGCCATGGAGATTTACTACTGGAGCGCTGACACGCCGGTAAGGAAGCTCCTCTCAGACGTGTAGGATCATGATGCCATTGATTGATTTTCTCTCCCTAGTTCTTGTGTCCAGTTTCCCTGGTCACGTTGTCCCTCCTTTCCACCACCTCCCCCTCAGGAGGACCGTACATCCTTCACTCTGGAGGCTCACACAGACTCCCACTCCATCCCAACTGCATCACTACAACCCTCCACGCGCTACTGTGCCCAGGTCCGAGCGCGGGTGGACACGTCAAGGAGCAGCCATTACAGCGGCTATCCCTCCCTGTGGAGCGAACCCGTCCACTGGACCACAAGCTCAGGTGACCAGCCAACAACCGTAATATAACCTCTGCACAACATCTGAGTTGTATGCATTTTACTATAGTATCAGATTCCCGAAGGCTGTCCATTGGGACAGGTAGAGTACTTCTGTGTCTTCACATGCTGTGATGTTTTTAAACTTAAAACCACACAAATAAGGTGCAGTTGAATGAAGAAGCTGGGACTATATCAAAATAGCAGTCCAGTTAGCAGGAGCTGACCCCAGCTGCCCTGCTGTGAGGAGAGCCAGCACTTATCATCTGTCATCTCTTTTAATCAAGTCCTCTCCTCCACACACTTGTTTTAATGTCCATTTGATCGGGGCAGCCATCTGGCAAACGCCAGTGAAGCAGAGAGAGGCAGGCAGTGGTGCGAGCTGAGGTGGACGTCTAGTGCCAAAGAAACAAACAGCATCAAACCTCAGCCACAACTGCTGCCTTTAATACTGATGTGGCAGACACATAAAAGTATTTTTAGAAAAGGACAATTTCTACAAAATGTGTCACCTCTACACTCTATGCATATACATAACAGGACTTAAGTCAACCTTTTGACACAGTGACTGTCATAAAATGGTCCCTTCTACTGTTGTGTAGCTAAGAAAAAATCTTGTGCCCCTTCAATATACGGATAAAATAAATACAGCGACACTCAGTCTTTGTGGTATAAAAGGGGCCAACATGTGCAAACCACATAATAAAATAGGGCCATATGATGTGCCACCTCAACATAAGAGTTCAGTGTCATTTATATGGGTTGAATTTTAGCAAACATACAGTAACGGTAGCCAGCTGGTCCATAGCTGGGCACTATGTACGTTTTGTAAACCCCCCGTTTGCTCTCTCTGCTTCACTGGCGTTTGCCAGATGGCTGCCCTGAACAAATGGACATTAAAACAAGTGTGTGGAGGAGAGTAGCCTGGGCTTCTAGCTCAATTGTTGGCGCACTTGACTCCTGGTCCAAGGTGTCCAGCCGTTCAGAGGACAAGGTGCGGGTTCGAGTGCAGGGCTGAGCTGTGTGGTCAACACAACGCAACACAGCACAGTGCATTATTGTGTACACTGCATAAGGTGAAATGACTGCAGTCTGAGCTTGACTTGTATTGTTCTCCATTTATGGGTCATTTGAAAAATCTGCGAATTATCATTGAAAAGTAAAAATGGCCAGATCAAATTATACTGTATATTGAGCATTTATGAATTGTGTTTAAATAGAAGGTAGAATGCATCTGTCTAAGCAAGGAGAATGGAGTGAGGGAAAGAGAGATGACAGAAGAGGGGGAGGTGAAGGACAGGGAAGAACAGCACAGAAATGGAGGAATTATGATAGAATTAGAAAGGACATGCTTAACTTAATCCCTTTTAATATTGTGCATGACTCATATTTCTTAATTAGTGCATTCATTACCATGTGTGATATAAACAAGTAAACATGTGTGTATGTGTACAGTGGAATTAATGCAATCTGCTCTCAGAAGTGTCTGAAGGAAATCTCTCTCTCTCTCCCTTTCTCTCTCTCTTTCTCTCTCTCTCTCTCTCTCTCTCTGGATGGGCAGTCCTGTGGTCAGCCTTCATGATCTCATATGTGACTATGGCAGCCTGTGTGTTTGTAACAGTCTTTCTCCTTTACATCTGTCAAAGGTAAATACATAACACAACAATTACATATACTGTATACCGTATAAACTGTACCTTATTTCACAGACTCAAAGTCCAGATGAACATATCACATATTACATAAAGAGCACATGCATACAAACACACATGCATACATACATACATACAGACATAAAAATGACTGTATGACAGTTAATGACATTTTTAAAACGGATTGTTCTGGTCCTTAATTATGATTGGCTGAATCACGTCCGATGCCGTTGTAAAACCCAGCACAACCCTTCATGTTGACTGCATTTCGTTCTATATTACTGCGCTACCTAAAATTGATACAAAAGTTAACGTTGCTAGGTCTCAATGTTGCTTGGCAACCACTCTGATAGAGGGAATATATATATTTCTTGGCGGAAGAATGATTATCTATGAATAAATCATTACATTTCTCGTTGTTCCTTTATTTTGGGAAACTTTGCCAGGACTGTATATGTGGTAACAGTTTTACAGCGCAATAAGCCACTTAAGTGCGAGTGATTTTAGAACAGCAAAGGGGGGTTTGCACTGCACATGGTGCCTAACAACGCCCTGCAGCGGTGCTAAAAGCACTGGAACCTACAGCCTCTTGGCCATTACTGGTGAACTATATCAATTGGTAATAACAGAACATATCAATTATCAGGATTTTGTAATCATTCATACAGACATACAATACCTGTCTCTCATGCAGTCTTTCTCTTACTGTTTCTCTCTCTCTCTCTGTTTCAGGAGGTTCAGGCAGTGGGAAGTATCGATCCCAACACCTGTCAACAGCAAAGTGCTAAAGGACATCTCAAAAGGCAACCAAGTGTGTCCCCTGTATCAGGAAAAGCTCTTTCTGTGTGTATTAAGGCTGTCTGGATACTGTAATTTATAAACGTGTGTGTGTGTGTGTGTGTGTGTGTGTGTGTCTGTATGTTTGTTTGTCTGTGTGTGTGTGTGTGTGTATGTTTGCTCCGTCATCCTCAGAAATCCCAAGTCAAGGGGGAAATGACCCAGCCTGAAGCGGACAGCCCCCACATTTACCAGGCCCACATCATGGAGCTGTCCCTGGCCCCAGACGTCCTGTCAGAGTAAGGGCAAGAGCTGCTCACAGGGCCCGACTGATTCAAATGATGCCCCTGTGGCAGAAACCCTCATCAGTGAGGCTGCCACACGCTGTGTTAAATATGTAGGAGATTGTTATTGTCTTTACTGGTTCTTAATTCACACAGCCTATATTAATCTTTAATCAGCTTGGCACATCTAACCAAACAAAGCGCAGTGTTCTCAACACAATAAAGTTATGTTTAATTATTTAGTAGATGCCTCTACCCAAATAGTCAGACAGAATTGGGATGTTTTGCTGTGTAAACTTCCATAAACTGGAGGGTAATTGATGGGAGGCTAGTGAGAGTAGATAGGCTCAGGCAGATGATGTTGGGTTCTGTAGACAACAGTAAAAGACTTGACTTGAAATGTTAGCTACCACAGCCAGTAGACCAACTACTGTGGTCATAAATTTAATGAATGTTGCTGTGTTTCTTTCATAAGCAAAGAAAGGGTGTTTTATCATCACAATATGCTGCATTTCTTTTTTATGCATTTTGAGAAAGATGACAGGAATACGGCATCTATTCCTGGGATGTGTTATCTACAAGTCCCCAGGCTTCATTCCAAGCTTCGACAGGGTTATGGTGTAAAAACACACCTTCCATCTCTAAGAGAATAAAGCACTCTGCTGGGTCCCGCGCTTTGTGGCTCATATCAGAATGATGGCTGTCTTGACCCTGTTCACATCAATTAATGAGTCGGTGAACTTTCTTTAGAGTTTTAGTTGTACTGTGGGAAAAATGTCTCATTTGGTTACATTTGATATAAATAGCATGTAACCTTTTCAAGTTTTAGGCCTAACCTCATTGGAACCTCAGAGATCAGTGGAAATGATCTGCAATGTACAATGCTACATGTTTTGCAACATAACTTAAAGGGCTCAGCTGACTGTTTACTGTTATGAAAACATTAATTGTAGTCAGGATGAAGGTGTCATGTTAACACACAGGGAAAAAAAATGTGAATGACGTTGTAATCCAGGTGTTCGGCCTTGAAACTCAAATCCTCCACAGCAACAACTTTGTTGTGATGCAGCAAGCTGCAGCATGTCCTGTGAGCGGCTGCGGCTGCCTGCCGCCCGCTCCTCCTCAGCGTCCCTTCTGCTCGGCGCGTGGAGCCGCTCCATCCGATCGTGGGAGTTGTCCTCATGCCTCTGCTCTGCTCTCCCTCTCTTCCTGCCAGGGAGCTGGACGACGTCTCCACTTCCTCTTTTCCCACCAGGCTCTCGGCCGACGCTCAGACAGGAAGTATCCTGGCTGTCGAGGAGGATGATTTGTACCAGCCGGTGCCCTGCTGTGGGTTCGACGCAGACAAAACGCTCGCCACGCCCTCTGCATCAAAGGCTTCTGAGTTGAGCTTCGATGACCTGTACATGGCCTGCCCAAGGTCAGGATCCTCCATGGTGATGGGAGAAGAAGTCCTCTCAGAAGTTGTGGCCTGTCCACCCCTTTCCTCCTGCCCTGACGACTCGATTCACAACTGTGTGCCAACATCAGAGACATCTGTGACCCTTCCAGAAGTTTCTGCCCAGCCTGACCCCCCCTCACCAGCAGCAGAGCAACATCCTGCACCATGATCACGCCACTGTCATGATTTGACCCAGCAACAACAGACAAAAAGAGACTTACTGTAATTCCAAAGGAACTTCAATGAGAGAGACAACCAAGCTGATTACTGTTCTAACTTCTCTTGTAATGCCATCTTTGTCCAGTAGAGGTAGTTGTAGCCCTTTGAAACCTTTGTTCAGCAAATTGTGTCTGTGCAGTAATAAGGTGCCTAGTTTAGATCATAGCTTGACTGATTTTGTTGCTGTATCATTCAAATGAGTTGTTTGAATTCATAATTTTTTACTATGCTGCTTTGAAGTTTTTGTGCCCAATGCACCCTTTAATAGTTTTAAGCAGTACAGTGTGAATAAATTGTGAATCATTATGAATGGAGTTAAGTGATTCAAGCTTAGTTTGAATATCCTGCAATTACGTGGTATTCAGTGTATTCTATCTTAAATAAAAACGTCTGCATCGCTGCATCCGCTGTGACGGTTAAAGTTGTTTGAGAGGTTGTCGGTGTGTGTGACTGTGTGTGTGTGCGTCTATGTGTGTAAGAGAGGAAGCAGCTGGAAAACAAATGTCAGGCTAGTGTTGAGGGATATAGATGGAGGGCGATACTGGTCTATATACCAGCATCACCTCACAGACTCACTTTCCTTGCTTCTCTCTCTCTCTTCCCCCCCCTCTCTCTCTCACACACATAGTACACATCAACACAGAGAAAGATGAGATCCCATTCACCTTCAAAACATTTGGAGAGAGTGTGTTTGTCTGCATTTCTTCCGTACACCACTATGGCTGGATCTGTGCTGGTAGTGCAGGCCTGCGCGGCGCCCCCTCTGATGTGGAGCTCATCTGATGGGACCTGCACAACAGGGGAGACGTGTCAACTCCATTTTACAGTTACAGTGGCAGAGTGTGACCTGTGTGTCAGTTTGTAGATTTGTGTGTGTGTGTGTGTGTGTGTGTCTCAATGGCATGTATGTCTGTGCATGCCCTTGTGCTTTCTCTCTCCCCTACACACACACACACACACACATCTACATCTGGAGAGGTGTTAAACAGCTGTGTCTGAAGGAGACCCTCAGGATTTATCACCTAACTGTCCCTCACCCGTCCCCTCCCCCTGAGCCTCCTATCTGTCAATCTGCTCCTCTCACCTCCCCTGCGGGTTTTCCGTTCACTTTACCTCCTTCACCTTCCTCCCATATAACCAGCGCCTCTCTCTCTATCCATAATCTCTCCCATATAACCAGCGCCTCTCTCTCTATCCATAATCTCTCCCATATAACCAGCGCCTCTCTCTCTATCCATAATCTCTCCCATATAACCAGCGCCTCTCTACTGTATCCATAATCTCTCCCATATAACCAGCGCCTCTCTACTGTATCCATAATCTCTCCCATATAACCAGCGCCTCTCTACTGTATCTCCATAATCTCTCCCATATAACCAGCGCCTCTCTACTGTATCTCCATAATCTCTCCCATATAACCAGCGCCTCTCTACTGTATCTCCATAATCTCTCTCCTTTCGCTCAGTACGCCTCACACTCTCCTTCATTTAGTCATTCAGTTATTTTCTCTCTTTCTCTCTCTCCCCCCCTCTCTCTCCGTCTCTCTTTCCTTACATGCACAAAGCACACAAACACAGGTGCTTTCCACATCAGTATTGCTATTGATGCTAGTTCTCCATTTCTCTCCATCTTCCCAGAGAGAGCAGGAGCGGCGGCCCAAACTCACCTCACGCTCTGGGTCAGCCGTCCACTCAGACCCCCTGGACCCTCAAAGCAGAATCTCCATGCAAGGAGAGTGAGCTAGGAAGAGCATGAGTTACACAGCCATACATTCCCACTTTCCTACAAAATACTACACTGTACTATCACACCTACTGTGTGTATCTCAACCCTTTGGCTGTGATGTGTGATCATGACAGAGTGGCAGAGGTAGACAGACCGAATGAGAGTGTGTGTGTGTGTGTGTGTTACAGGGGTTCACTTAGGATTAGGAATGTATGGCTGTGAGGTTCAGGTGCAAGCTGGATCAAGTAAACTCATGTAAGGTGGCCCTAATGCTTTCACACTGGAGGGAAAGTGAGGAGGTGTTTGTATTAGCCTTGAGTCAGATGATAACACTTATCACACATGACAGTTTACAAGACTTACAAGAAAAAAAAACTGAATCCTCACTTGCCACAATGGATGTGAACTGGTTGATGGTGACCTGCCTGCCCCTGAGGCAATATTTCAAATATGATATGCGACAGCACTACCCTGGCTCCGCCCTCCTACGTACTTCGGCTCAATTTTCCCTTCAGTACGTTGTCTGGGTCTGCGGTATATTTGCGGGTTTTCTCCTGCAAAAATCTGCAGGTCCAATCAGCGAACAGAGGGAGTGGCTGAAAACGATGACGTTGAGGTCGTGCGCTAGTTTGAGCCAGATACACTTCACGACCAAACGTTATCGATTGGTTATGGCAGATCCAGAGAGGCTCTGGGCAGATCCAATAGTTTTAAACTTCAACAAAGTACTTCAAGGAAGTTAACGCTTGGCAATGGAAAGTGGCCAGACTCATTTTGAAATTACATTATGAAATGTACGAGAGTCTGGTAGGACCAGGCTAGGACAGCACTAGGGTAAAGCAATAGCACTATTAATTAATACACGGCTCTTCACAAGGCAAGTAGAACGCTCCATTGCCTTTGGGATTTCCCAAAGTTCTACGGTAAAATATTTTCTTGTAATTACCGCTGCAAACATATAATTACCACTGTCAATGGCAACGGGTTTGGTGCTTCTGATACATCTTTCATATCACTACGCAAGGACTGGAACTTAATTCAAAAGTGAAAGCAGACGGTTGATCAGCTGTGTTCTAAAGAATGTTTGATTCAAGTTCAGCGTGTTGTTGCGAACTATTTGTTTCTCAGCAAAGCCACGATGAACGGTAACAAATAGGCTAGGCTATGTAGGCTAAAGTCACATCATGGGGAGTTTATTGTTTCGTTTTGGAAAGTAGCCGTGTAATAAGCAGGATAATGTATAGAACGCCGGTCATTATTGGGAAAATAAGTCCCTTCAGGGCGGAACAAGACCCCTCCGCTGCGCGTCGGGGTCAGGTTCGCCCTGTTGGGACTTATTTTCCCAATAATGACTGACGTTCCATACATTATCCCTTACGTATGATATGGGACAGCACTAAAGCAATAGCACTATTAAGTATTGACGTGTAACAGTGATGATTTAGTTTCTTCCACTTGCACTCATTTTTGAGTTGTTTTCTTACATACTGGTAATAGCTATGTCAAACAGTTGGTTGAGTACTGGCCTCTAGTGGTCATACACGTAAAACTGCGTGGCTTCCCTCATAGTTGGAGGATTAGAGCCAGCGGTAAGTTGTGTGTAAACAGAACTCCAACATAATTAGATTAGATTTCATTACTAAACGTTCTAAATCAACACCTATGGTCTCGAGGTGTTATGCACTTCCTTTGCCAATGTAACCTGTGTATTTTGTGTAGTGTTTTTGTACATTAGAAGACATTTTACGTCGAAGTTTCAAATCACACGTGTGGATAGCTAATATTTCTTCTCCCTCTCATATTAGCATACTGTGTTAAAATCCATGCTGCTGCCTTGCTAAGGAATCCCAAAGTGTTATCTCTCATGCCAGGTCAATAAATGACGAACTGGTCCGACGTCCCCTTGCCATTTCTTGGGAAACCACAATGCAGACAAGTAGAAGGGGATACAGACGCACTGTTAAATAATAGTTGAAGCAGCAATATGCAGGAGTTTGACTGGTTTCATAGCTTCAGCTGCCCAGGCTATTCACAAAGTAGTTGTAAGCAGTCTGGAAAGCTTTAAAAGTAAAATTACAGCAACTATATGGCTGCATCACAGCATTATTCCCATGTCATGTTCCCATGACTATAGGCGGACTATGGCTCATCGTACCCGACCCGGCCCTCCTTAAAGCATTACAAAGGTTATTTGCTGAGCTGATGAATGATTGGTTCAAGTCAGCCATTTCAGTGGATGGATGGAGAGCAGCAGGCTACAAATGAGTCCACTCATAATTAAATGAATTTAGGTGAGCTTTGTTTTCTTCCCATTAACATTACGGATCTTTGTGTCAGTGCAATAGATAGATCGTAGCTATGATTCCTTTTCATACGGTCGTCTCTGCACATGTGCGCAGCCTTTAGCAGTGACCTGTGAGAGGCACCCGAGAGTGCAGCTGCTTGTGTTCAGGTGCCGTTACCAGGGGCAGAACCTGTAATGAGCTTTTCTGAAACTTTTCGTGAGTCTTCATCTTCCAGTGCCCAAACCTATTAGCGCTAATGCTAATCTCAGCCTTTAGGCCACCCGGCTCTCTGTGGAGTGCAGCGGCATTAATGATATTTCTCTGCTCTGCCACCATGATGGACTGCATGTCTTAATTTAGCCCAGCTGGAGCGGGGAGACTCGTCAGAGACGCTGATTCATGATGGGGACATCTGGGGGCGGGGACTTTAAGAAGACAGATGTGCAGACAACGCTAATGTGACGGATTACTGCTAGCCATAATGAGCTCCCGGACACTCCTACTAATGGAGTCATTACAGGCCTGTGGATCACTGCAGTGGAGCACAGGAGGAGTGAGAGAGAGTGAGAGAGAAAGACAGAGAGAGAGAGAGAGAGAGAGAGAGAGAGAGAGTTAGGGCGACAGGAAAAGGGCGAGAGACAGAGTCTTGGACTGGCTCCTTGAGGAGGAGGGGATGAGCTGTTTGACATCCAAAAAAAGTAAACAGTGTGTTGGGGGATCAGAGAGGGTATGCTGGAGGGGTTATCCAAGGTAACAGCCTTCTCTTCTCTGCAGAGAATGGGACCTGGCATGTGGCAGAGGGTCGCTAGGGAGCCGGAGCGGTGGAGCTAGACCAGGCACCCTGAGCACGGCACCATACTGTAAAGAGCTCAGATAACACCGTCATGGCAACTGTAAATCTCAATCTGATTATGATGTCCCATCCATATGCGATACACGTCAGTTTATACAGTAACAATTTTATGGACAAACTTATGTCAGCCAAAATAGAATATTTCTGTCCTTAGAATGACCATAGATGGACTTTTGTAACATACAAGCAAACATGATGCATGGAGTTCCCCTTATCAAGGCATATTTACAGGACATGAAAATCATAGATATGGTATTTTCCCAAATGACCTAACCTTCATTTTATTCTGTTGTGACAGTTTGTGTGTGAGGGAGAGAGAGAACTCCATTGTGTTCCACTGATGTGCAGTGTGTGTGTGTGTGTGTGTGTGTGTGTGTGTGTGTGTGTGACTATGTGTGTATGTGTGTGTGTGTGTGTGGAGGGGGGGTCATTTTCCTGAGCAGGCGCATGTGTGTGTCAGCACACCAAGACAATACTGGAATGTCAGGAACGCAGCTTGCACTTCCTGTGTTTTCATCTTGTCGCTAGGTACCACTTCCTGTTCCAAGACTGGAAAACATGGGGTCCAGTCATACAATATTATTGTCCACAAACACACAAAGGGAAACATACGTAGACACACACACACATCACACATACCCCGATGTCCCACAAACAACCTCATTAACTTTTTCATGCCTGGCGGATGTTCCTATCTACCTATGACCCTGCTGGAGCAGTAAGTTATGTCTTGTTTTTGTGTCCAAGTTTTTATTGCTCCTCTACATCTCCGTCCCCCCGACTACTGACCTCAGTGTCCCTCATATTTGTCCCATGAAAAAAATCACAGTTTTTGAGGCTGAACAAAGGAAAGAATGAGGGACTCTTTCTGCTGCTTAACTAACCATATGCTCCTGTTTTTTCCTGCTTAACCTGAATGGCTCTCTCCCTGTCTCTGTGTGGAGAAGGTGTGTGTGTGTGTGTGTTACTGTGTATGTGTGTGTGTGTGTGTGTGTGTGTGTGTGTGTGTGTTAGATAAGCTCATAGCTCATCAGCACCTGTACTCTTACGTAACAGTCCTCAGCCTCCCGGCCCGGGCAGATCAGTCCAGGTTGGTTGTCATTGTTTCCGTGGCGATGCCAGCCAGGCTGTCTGTGCATGTTTGATGCCATAGCTGTGTGCTCATGCCTCTGGAACCTGTTCACTTTGAACTGCCTGTCTCCGAGGGAGGCTGCCCTATATTCCTGCAGTCCCGTTATGCAGTCGGAGCTGCCATGTCCCAGGGCCGGTGTCAGCGGGCCGCGTGGTGCCCATGGGGAGCGATATGCATAGCTGAATGTGCCATTGAGCGCTGGGTTCAGCCGGGCACATTTACTGTACAGATGCACTGGAGTGTGACAGTCCTGTTCCGCGGACGTGACTCAGACAATCAGCCTTTATGCCGTCCAATGGGGCACCTGACGAGGAGAGGGCATCACGCACGTACGCGCGCCCACCGTCTCTCATGCATGCTCACATGCACACATACACACACACATACACAAATAAACACACAGATGTTCAGACAGGGTCAGAAATAATGAGAGAGAGAGAGAGAGAGGAGGGGAAAAGGGGGAGAGAGAGAGAGAGAGGAGGGGAAAAGGGGGAGAGAGAGAGAGAGAGGGGGGAAAGGGGGAGAGAGAGAGAGGAGGGGAAAGGGGGAGAGAGAGAGAGAGAGAGGAGGGGGGGGGGAGAGAGAGAGAGAGAGGAGGGAAAAGGGGGAGAGAGAGAGAGAGAGGAGGGGAAAGGGGAGAGAGAGAGAGGAGGGGAAAAGGGGGAGAGAGAGAGAGGAGGGGGAAAGGGGGGGAGAGAGAGAGGAGGGGAAAAGGGGGAGAGAGAGGGAGCGATGGCAGACTGGCGCTGGTGGCAGGGAGGGCAGCCCGGGAACAGTCAGAGATGAAAGCTGCGTGAATTACGGCCTGAGGTGCACTGCCCACAGGAACAGCTGATGACAGGGCAGAATAAGCAGGGAGGGACAGAGCAGGGGCTCCGGGAGGAACCAGGGGCCAAGCACTCCGCCAGAGACATGACACTCCACTGCTATGTTACAATGCAAAAGTCAGAGCTGAACACTCAAGTCATTGTTTAGGGGAAGTAAACTTAATTCCCTTCTATGACAACGAATAAACAAAACAACAGTTCACAGGAACACAGGCGTGTGATGGGGCGCGTTTGTGGATGTGGGGCATTTGAGTTTCACAATGCTGGTGTTACATTTCAAAACAGCTCCCTGAACACAGTGCCGATTATTTTGGGCCTTGCTGAATGGGGACAAATCCAGTTCCTCTTTCCCACCATGTTTGCTGTCTGCCTCGTGGTCTCCTGCTGAAGCGGGGGCGGCGGCCGAGTGAAGGGGGGACTCAGGGGGAGAGAGAGAGCGGCATCGGTCAGCGGAGGAAGAGTGGGCGGAAGGGGACAGCAGAGCCACTGTAATCAAGTCCAACACTTTCCACTTCTCCAAACCCCCCAGAGGCGGAGGAAATGGGCGACTCGGTTCCTCGTTTCGTTTCTGCAAGTGCGGCGGAGCCCGACCCAGCCCCGTCTGCAGCCCAGCGTAGCGTAGCGCACCCAGGAAGCAGCGGCAGCAGCACAGAGGCTTCCCTCTCATTGCACTGCACTTCATTCATGCAGAGCTTTGCCACAACAGGCACCAGGGAAAAGACACCAAAACCACAACAGGCACCATATGAGAAGGCTTAAGATAGAATCAGCTATTACCACAACAACCAGCTCAGCTAGCACACTGGTGTCAACCAACACAAAAGCCACATTCAGTTCAATTCAAGGTTTATGGACGTGGGAAATGGTGGCTTACCCAGGAGCTAACAGATTCATGAATTTAAAATAATAATAATAAATAATAATAAATAATAATGCCTTCACAAACTGTATTTCATCAGCTGAATTATGAATTGTAGCCTAGTCTGAGGCAGTGACCCAAAATGAATTAATCTGGTAAAATGAATCATCATCAAGGCACATCCAGCAGTCCTGTGGGCTGTGGTGCTAAAGGTGGAGCAGCCTTCAAGTAGCTCAGACGGGTGGATGCTGCAGAGGGAAGGGAATATGCACCCCAATGTGGCCATCCCTCCTCCCCTCCAAATATAGTTCTTGTCATGGGAATCTTGTCCTGCCATTATGAATTACATGCAGTTAGCAGAAAAACATACTCGGTGCTTCATGTAGTATTCATCTGCTGTACAGTAGATTCTGTTCACCTAAGAACTTTGTGATTCCAAAATCAGATAGATAGATACTGTAGATAGATAGATAGATAGATAGATAGATAGATAGATAGATAGATAGATAGATAGATAGATAGATAGTTACTTTCTTTACCACAAGGGCAAATTTAGGAAGCAGAGAAAGCTACATGAAATATAAATGATTCTGATAGTGAATATACACATGTAATGTCCAAACCATTCACATATAATGTCCAAACCATTCACAGAATTTGCACTATTTTGAATGATTCTGCTCTCTGGGATTTAGCATTGCAGCCCATGCATTGCACATGTTTTGGTACACACACACACACACACACACACACACACACAACACACACAAAAACAGTGACAACATATACACAAAGACATGGAGACTGTGAGAGACACAACAGCAGACACAAAATGGCCAACAGAAGTCTAAACTTTATCCGGTCCCATGGGTGAGCACATGCCAAAATGACAACACCATTGTACTTGACGGCGCCCACCCAGTGCGTTCGGCACATTTGCTGGGCTGCGCCGGTGTACGCTTAGTGTACACCATGTC
Source organism: Alosa alosa (assembly GCF_017589495.1). Lineage (NCBI taxonomy): Eukaryota > Metazoa > Chordata > Actinopteri > Clupeiformes > Clupeidae > Alosa > Alosa alosa. The sequence continues at coordinate 34,916,387 of NC_063195.1, read as the reverse complement.
TGAGAGCCACTCTGTGTGAGCGAGAGGGTCACTAAGCAGAAGAGACAGACAGATAATATTGACACAGAAGCTCACAATACAGCAGAGAGAGAGAGAGAGATGGACAGGACAAGCGTGATAGAGAAAGCTTCTCCAGAATAGACAGGCAGCAAGCGTTCCCATGAGTGAAAGACACAGGAAAGGAAGAAGAGAAGGATGATGAATGTGCGTCAGAGGGAGGACAGGAAAAGGAGAGAGAGGGCACGCACCACTTTATCAACATTATCTGCTGTCATTAGCGTTATAGCTTCATCCTCATTCATAAGCAATGAGGAAGAGGGTGATCAAATCAGTAGATGATAAAAAGCTAAGATTACGCATCAGCACCAGAGACTGGACTGGAGGTGAGATGTAGCTGATGAGGTCAGCAGATGAAGGTGGAAGGTGGCGGTGATAACTACGTCAGTAGATGTTACTCTTATCTAAATGTTGCAATTCTGTGTGTTTTGAGAATGAATCTACTGTGTCATTCTCACCACAGGGAGTGACCAGGTCATTAGAAGAGAGAGCAAGCTGGTCCAGTAGCACGACTCATTAGGCGGTCAGCATGCGCCGTAGGAGAGAGATGTTGCTGGGGTTGGTCTCTGACCTCATCTCAACTCAGCTTTAAGAGGAACAGGTGCTTGAGCTCATGCTGAGTCACTAGCCAGGACTTCAATGCGCCTTGCAGTTGCGCATTAATCTGGGGAAGAATGACGTTACTGTGTGTGTGTGTGTGTGTGAGAGAGTGCGTGTGCATGTGTCTTTCTTTTAATCACTTTCCATTAATTTCCTCAAAATATACAGACAGACACATCATCACCGATGACATTGCAGTCGCAAACACACACACACACACACACACACACACACACACACACACACACACACACACACACACACAGACCCCTCAGAGCCTTTATTAAGACAGGGTGGGCAGCCACTTTTAGAAGCATGTTTTGTCAGTGTGCTGCTAAAGGTGGAGAGGTGGGAGCTGTTTAGATTTGACACTTGGCTGTGAACCTGGCCACTGATTGGACCAGGAGCCATTAGGCCTGGTTTAGGTCCCACTAGGAACATGCCAGCACCCACACAACCCCCACCACTGTCCACCACCACTGTCCACCACCACTGCCCATCTCATGCACCCCCACTACAGCCCATGAGCTGGACAGCACAGGTGCCTACCTCACACACTGGACAGGTGGGCCTCACACACGCTTTGAGCGCTTTGGCTGCTCTATGTGCATGTTAAATGTGCTTTAAAAATAAATCTGACTTGACTTGACTTGACACACAGAGGTACTCTCACCCATGTACACCACATGCACACTGAACACATACTGTAGAGCAGTGAGTACACCTGTGTGTGTGTGTGTGTGTGTGTGTGTGTATGTGTGTGTATGTGTATGTATGTGTATGTATGTGTATGTGTATGTGTGTGTGTGTGTGTGTGTGTGTGTGTGTGTGTGTGTGTGTGTGTGTGTGTGTGTGTGTGTGTGTGTGTGTGTGTGTGTGTGTGTGTGTGTGTGTGTGTGTGTGTGTGTGTGTGTGTGTGTGTGTGTGTGTGTGCGCATGTTTGGCCAGGGCCTTTTCTCGTCTGTTTGTGGGTCCTGTGGTTGTTTGAACACATTTCTGTCGGGAGCCTGTCACCCAGGCCTTCCAGGCAGCAGCAGCCAACTGACCCCTGGCTGCCCCGCGGCCCGGCCTCCGCGCCAGCTGAGCCCAGGTGCGAGCGAGTTCAGCAGGGGTGCTGGACAGAGTGGGCCAGAGGTCACCCTCTCTCCTCTTTCTGTGTGTGTGTGTGCGCATGTGTGCATGTCTGTGTGTGTGTGCATGTCTGTCTGTGTGTGTATGTCTGTGTGTGTGTGCATGTGTGTGTGTGTGTGTGTCTGTGTGTGTGTCTGAATCCACACCCTCCTAAATGACAAATGGTGCCAAAAATTCATGGTGCCAAAAGTCCACAATTGGACTCCTTTGGGGCAAAAAGACTTAAATGCTCCAAAGCGTCTCCTAAGGGGTCAAACCATTCTAATGCGACCTAACGTTACTCCAAAGTAAACCATTCTAATGCGACCTAACGTTACTCCAATGTAAACCATTCTAATGCGTCCTAACATTACTCCAATGTAAACCATTCTAATGTGACCTAACGTTACTCCAATGTAAACCATTCTAATGTGACCTAACGTTACTCCAATATAAACCATTCTAATGCGACCTAACGTTACTCCAATGTATTCTTAATGTCGTCGTTGTGTTTGGCAGTGCGGTCTCTGGGGTGTAGCCAGTGCTGCTCCGTCAGGCCTGCAGTCCTCATGGCTCTATCCAAACTCCCATGTGTGTGTGTGAGGGCTGCACCTCATGTACAGCTAGCCCTCACACTATGTCAGTGGCAACATATTTCACTTTCCTCAGCTGTTTCTATCTCTCTCTCCCTCTCCTTTTACTCCACCTTTAGCCTCTCTCAACCCCCCTCTCTCTCTCTCAACCTCTCTCTCTCTCTTCTCTCCCCTCTTTCCTCGCTTTCTTGACTCCCTCTATTTTTTCTCACTCTCCTGTGAGATCTTCACCCTCCCACTCGTCTGTCCTTCCCCTCTCTCTCTCTCTCTCTCTCTTTTTCTGCTGTCGTTCTCTTCGTCTGTCCCTGCGTTTATCAGGCCTCCATCTCTCTGCCTGTCTCTGACCCATCTCCATTTCACCACCCGATAGCCCCCTGTTTATATGTCCGGCAGCCTGCTACCATGACGACAGCCCATGACCACTGCTCTGTGTAGGGTCACTGTGCCATGTACAGAAAGTAGAGGCCACACACAGAGATTAGGACTGTAATGTGACACACACACACACACACACACACGCACAGAGACGCACTCACTAAGAAAAAGACACTGCTAGGAAGCTGTGTAAAATTGGGTAAACACTTCTTCACATCCTGAATTAGTTTGGATGACATGAGCCAAATGGTTTCTTTTCTCTTGCGTGTGTTGAGTCAGGGTTTAAAAAGCCTTTTTGGAATTTCCCATGTTCCACTGAATTAGAGATTTGGTAATGGAGGAAACCCAGTTAATGGGCGTTTGAATGAATGAGGTCGTTTTCCTGACCATGTTTATATAATCAAACAAACCACAGCCAACACTAAGAAAGACATTATATCAATTTAGATTTCATCTTTATATTAAAATAGCAATAATTACAACAAATAATTATAATCAATAACATTAATTACATTTACGCACATACAGACAGAATCACATCTGTCTTATTTAAATAAGTTAACAAATAATACAGAGATAAGAACAATTGCATTTGTAAAATGTACAGCCAGTGTAAGCTAGCTAGCGTTTGTACAGAGGTCCCAACATCACTAACACACATGGGCCATGGGCCTCCCCTGCCTCAGTAGTCTCCAAACTAAACGCAGTGCTTAGAGCACTCGCTAAAACCTCCCATCTAATATGTCCACTCCATGTGTCACCAGAAGGACGGTCCCTCTCTGTATCTCCCTGTCCAAAAGGCCACATACTGTATAGCCATGCCCCAGAGCTGGACAGTACTGTCCCCATCTACCGTCCAGTGTCGCCATTTGTTTTTATAAATTTAAACGTATACAGCAAGAGTTTCACATACAGTATATCACAAGGCATGCTTATCCTAATGATGTGATAACATTGATATTTCTGTCAATTGTGTTTGAAGCATTTGCGACACAAAACAGTCTATTTTCTTTGATATATGCATCAGTCTGAGAATGCACAAAATCCAGTGTTTGAACTTCCAGTGTTTCAGGCTTGACTTAAACAATAGGCAACAGCGTGGCATTGGGAGCGCTCTGCTCTCTGCTCTGCATGCATCAGCCTCCCCTGTCTGCTCTCAAATTAGAGTCCAGAGTCTCTTTCGAGGAGAGTAGCTACTATCCATCGGGCGAGGCCAAAGTGAATTAGCACCAGTCCTCCAACACCACCGCTTCATCCAGTTAAGTCCAGGGATCCAGAAGCCACTCCAGCAGGCAGTCTAGAATCAAACTGTCACAGTCACAGTGTCCATAAGGCTTCTACAGAGAACAGGCCCACAGCCACATACTGATTCCCAATGAAGTAGCCAACGGAGGTGGAAGCTACAGTAAGAGAGCAATGGAGAAAATGAAAACACTGGCCATGAGGTGAGGAGTGCACATGATTGGCGCGTGGAGTCAGAGACTATCCCTTTAAGTTCCACTCCTCTGTGTTGTCTGGATCTGGTGATGGGCAGAGGTGTGGCACTACACAGTTTAGTCCTCTGCTGTGGTGGGGCTGGGGTCACTCAGGGGCACTCTGGATACAAGATGGCTGCCTTGAGATGCGTTGTTGTTGGCGTATGTTGTCCCTGTGTCTTACTTCCAGCTCTTCTCCCTGGATCCCATTTGTTCCTCTTCCCTAAGCCTCACACCATTAGGACATGACCCTGTTTGAGACAAAGCACAGGAATCAGAATACACAGAACGTAGATATGTAGATTACCATCAACAGTAAGTCATTGATTTAAATAGAAATTTCTCTCTCTCTTTCCTCTCTTTCTCTCTCTCTCTCTCTCTCCTCTCTCTCTCTCTCTCTCCCTCTCTCTCCTCCCTCTCTCTCTCCTCTCTTTCTCTCTCTCCTCTCTCTCCCTCTCTCTCCTCTCTCTCTCTCTCTCTTTCTCTCTCTCTCTGTGTGTCACTCACATGATCATGGCTCTCATGGTGGCCTTGCTGATCCTCCGGCGGTGCTTGCGGCGTCTCCTGCGCAGGGGTGGGGGGCGTGGGGTGGTCTGGGCTCTGGAGGACGGACTTGCAGGCTGTAACGTAGTTGGAGCGTCCGTCACTGCTGGACAAAAAGAGAAGGGGGTGTTAGAATGTGTATAAAAGGCAACCTAATTGCCCTCCAAATGGGTTTGACAGACCATGGAAATTTGTAGTGTATCCATTCCATTGACGTACTCAGCGGCACTGGGAAGAATCACAGGAAGTGTGGCTAATTACATTAAGGCCATGTTTGGGCTGGAGATAAGGGCACATTACTCCCCGAAGAGCTCAGATTAGAGCCTGGGAGTCAATAGAGGATCCACGAGAAAGTGGGAGCGTGGCTAACAAGCCGCAGGACACCGCGGATGCACAGCGCGCCGCTCGGACATAATCACACGTGGACAACACCCACCTGCTCGCTGTGTGGAGGTCTGCGGCTGGCTCTGGGGATGTGCCTGTTGATGATGATGATGATGATGACGATGAAGCTGTGACTTCACTTCCTGTTGCCTGTCCGTCTCCCTCTCTAACTCCTCTGCGTGTAACCTCTTCCTCTCCTCCTCAGTGTCCTCCGCTGCTCTCTGGCCGTTGGTCAGCTCTGACTGGTTCGGATCGAATGGACTGCTCCCCTCCGACGCACTATGATGGCTACTCCCTTCTGGTTGGACATGCGGCTGACCGGCCATGTCTGATTGGCTGTGGTGGTAAACGGGAGCATCTGGTTGGCCGTGGTGGTAGGGCGGTCCGTGATGTGGCTGGTGAGGCGTGGTGGCGTCCCGCAGCATGTGCGCGCCGGACTGTGTGGGCAGATGCCTCGGCTGCTCTCCCACCGTGAGCCTGTCGCCGTGCTGCGGATGCTGCTGCTGCTGCTGGTACTGATGCTGCTGCTGCTGCTGGTACTGATGCTGATGCTGCTGCGGATGCTGCTGGTGGTACTGATGCTGCGCCCCACCCAGCGCCCGTCTGCTGCTGTCGTCTCCGCTGCCGTGCTGGAGCGTCGGCGTCCTCCCGTCCTCCGCTGGTCCGCCGTCGCCAAGGGACGGCTGAGCTCCAGGCGGCATCTGTCCGGCCCCCAGCTCCCCCTCCCGATCTGCGGGCCCCCCCCCCGGGTGCTGGTGGGGGGTGGTGGTGGTGTGGTGGTGCGGCGGGGCCTGGTAGTCCATGCGCCGTGCGGGTGTGTGGTGTGGGGGCTCCCCGGCCGTGTGAGAGGGGCTGTACTTGTTCTGCCAGAGGCGCTCCTGGCCCAGGCGCTCGTCCAGGTGCAGCCGCTGTGTTTGCTTGAGCTGGTCGTGCCGGTGCAGGTCCTCCTTGGTGTGGCCGTGCGGCTGCGGGGGCTTGTGGGCCACGCGCGGGGCAGGAGGGGGCGGCGGGGTGGCCTGGGGCTTCCGCGCCGTCGAGGTACGGCCGGCGTGGGGCGAGGTCAGAGGCTGGCAGCTGCACCTCACGTGGTCCTCCACGGGTATGATGACCTTCTCAAAGTGTGCCCGCATGTTCACATAGGTGATCTTGGTCATCTGAAACAGCACACCAGAGGGGGGTATGACTTTTTCTGCCAGCTCACACAGTCAACCAATACTATCCATGTGCACTGCATACTAGCGACAGCTTCCATATGTTTCTAGTGAATTTCCCTCCATTACTTCATGGGGTGAATCATTAACTGTGAAGCATGCAGGCACATTCCTTATCAGTATCAGTAGCTGAAAATGGTACCACAAGTATGCCAGTTACATAAGAAGCCAAGTTTTATGGACATCTAAATTTCCATTGACTGTTGACTTCGGGGCTTTTCCCAGATGCTCAGTGCTTGTATGTGTGTGTGTGTGTGTGTACCTGCAGCTGCCTGGTCTCCGTGACGACGGGCACGCACTGCGAGGTGCGGCTGTTGCAGCAGCCAGAGCAGCGCTGCACCTCCACGCAGAGTGGCCACAGCATGAAGTGGGCGTTGGTGCGGTCATGCATGGAGCGCGTCACCTCCAGCACCTCCGTGCGCACCTTACACGCAGCCTGCAGCGCCGGCTCAGCGCTCGCCACTGGACACAGCAGGACACACAGAGAGAGAGGGAGGAGGAGAATACAAGAGTTAGTATTATATGAGCAAGACATGGGAGATACAGAGCCATGAATACACAAAACATATGACTAAAATGTAACTTCATAAAATGGTAGTTTCTTTTAAAAGTGCAAAGTTAATCTAAGACATTCTGAGATGTAAGTACAAATACATTAGGACAATTCTTGAAGAATGTGAATGCATTAATGCATTAAATGTAGGGCTGTCAATCGATTACAAAAATGTAATCTAATTAATTACATACTCTGATTAATTAATCTAAATGAATCGCATATATAATTTTTGCTGTGAAAGTATTTTAAATATTTCAATTAAAATGAATCATTGAATAATCAGCATTAGTGACATTAAAGTTCAAAAACTCTTTTATTATTATTTTCACTGTTCAAATAATGGCCATAATAATCTACGATATAACCTATTATGCTGAGGAAATAAATTCAAAAGTGCAGTGCAAAAATACAATGCATTTCAGGCCACAGATATAACCTAGGGGACACAATGAAAATCAACACTCCCCTCAATGTCAACACTATTTCTTTGCATTGATGTGCGACTTTAGAGTTGACAAACTCCGGTGATATGCAAATTCCTTGCTACAGACATCGCAGAGGACTTTATTTTAATCAATACTTTATTTTTATCAACACCATCAGGCTGTTTTTTAAAAGTAAATGTTCCAATAAGTGATCTAGGCAGCACATTTTCTTCTCTCTCCTTTATTTTACAGTCTAAAGGTTACTGACTAGAACGGCTTAGGGTCAAAGGTCATACGGAATCGATTAATCTGAGCTATTTTTTTTAATCAGTTATTTTTTCTCAAATTAATTAATTGAAATTAATCAGTTATTTTGACAGCCCTGATTAAATGTATTTATACAAATAAATGTGTGAGTGAATGTGTGTGTGTGTGGTGTGTGTTGTGTGTGTGTGTGTGTGTGTGTGTGTACATGACCATGTGGAGCGGCACAGATGTAGGGACAGGGTGGTGTCTATCCGTAGACATGACTGGAAGCCAGTATTGTCTCCACACACACACTCACTTCACAGAAAATATGAACAATGAGGAGCTTCAAGACTGAAAATACTCACTGAGGCTTCTGGGAACTCGGTGATGAGCATCGCTGGAGTGGATTTCATTGGTTGTCTGGTTGTCTGATTCTTCTTCTGTGAAATGAAACAGAGGCATGGGTCACATGAGGAAAGAGAGGAAGCTTCATCCATTTTGAACACTGTTTCAGCCATTGACTGGCTTCATTCTGGACCGTTCTGGTTCTTTGCTGGTGATTCCGTGTGTGTATGAGATATGAGGCACGGAGCCCCCTAGAACAGAGAGGATTTGTGGGCCCGTGAGGGAGTTTGGCTCCCGAAGCCTGACATTGTTTGGGCACATAAAGGAAATTGTCTGATTGTAACAATTGCTGCTATTTCTCCCCGCAGCCTGTCTGCCACACAGTGAGGAATGTGTGTGAACAGAGATATGAAAGTACAAATATAGCATGTGAGTCTGTGTGTGTGTGTGCATGTGTGTGTGTGTGTGTGTGTGTGTGTGTGTGTGTGTGTGTGTGTGTGTGTGTGTGTGTGTGTGTCTGTGTGTGTGTGTGAGAGAGAAAGAGAGAGAGAGAGAGGATGAGCATGGCTGGAGTGGATTTCATTGGTTGTCTGGTTGTCTGATTCTTCTTCTGTGAAATGAAACAGAGGCATGGGTCACATGAGGAAAGAGGGAAGCTTCATCCATTTTGAACACTGTTTCAGCCATTGACTGGCTTCATTCTGGACCGTTCTGGTTCTTTGCTGGTGATTCCGTGTGTGTATGAGATATGAGGCCGACCCCCTAGAACCAGAGAGGATTTGTGGGCCCGTGAGGAGTTTGGCTCAAGCCTGACATTTTTGGGCACATAAAGGAAATTGTCTGGTGTAACAATTGCTGCTATTTCTCCCCACGCAGCCTGTCTGCCACACAGTGAGGAATGTGTGTGAACAGAGATATGAAAGTACAAATATAGCATGTGAGTCTGTGTGTGTGTGTGTGCATGTGTGTGTGTGTGTGTGTGTGTGTGTGTGTGTGTGTGTGTGTGTGTGTGTGTGTGTGTGTGTGTGTGTCTGTGTGTGTGTGTGAGAGAGAGAGAGAGAGAGAGAGAGAGAGAGAGAGAGTGTGTGTGTGTGTGTTTGTCTGTGCGTTTGTGTACATATGTGTGTGACGTGTATTTACTTGTGCGTGTGTCAAACTCAGTCGTAGAGACAGAAAAAATTGAATGGCGTGATTTTGTAGCTGTCTGTGTTTGTGTCTGTGTCTATGTTTGTGACATAGCGTAGTGGGATCGTTCGGTACACAATGGCAACTTCTCTGGGTGAGTCTCTCAGACGTCCAGACAGATGCCTGTCTGTCTATCAGTGTGTACCAACATGTCTGTATGTGTGGACGGACGTCTGCATATTGGACAATCTGATGTACATATTGTACTCCCCTCTCATCTCTACAACACAATATTGTATTTATACTTTCATTAAACCTTTTTACCCTTAACTTTGTTAACTTTTTATATATATATAGTTTTTGTCCGTGTCTAAGAAAGACAGGGAAAGAAGGGAGTGCCTCTGTATGTGTGTGTTTTAGACTTGATGTTGAGTATGTTGGGGTCAAAAACACAGAGATATAAATAAGGAATCAGTGCCTATTGTTGTGTGGGAGAGGGGTGGGACCCTTTGCAGAAACACACACACACACACACACACACACACACACACACACACACACACACACACACACACACACACAGGATTCCGGTACGGGAGAACAATGGCGTGGCCTTGAGTGTGTCTCTCGGTCTGTAAACGGAGAGTGAGGCCTGAGCTCAAGGTCAGTGGTATTGTCCGCTGTGTTCTCCAGGCTGCTTGTCCATGTAAATATTACCATTAGCACCCAGAGCCACGCACTCCCTGGGCATTCCACACACGGAGGCTTTCCTGTGACCACCACCCTGCCCCATCTGCCCAGGCAAAATGCAGCTGCACACTTCTCCAGCTCCCACTCACACTAGCTCAGTGTACGCCGTGTGTGTGTGTGTGTGTGTGTGTGTGTGTGTGTGTGTGTGTGTGTGTGTGTGAGAGAGAAAGGGGGAGAGTGTCTGAGTCTTTTTCTGTGTGTGTGTTTTAGGTCTGAGTGTTTGAATAGAGTATGTCTGCTGCAGTGAGTTGCACTTTACTCTGTGTGGGTGGATAGAGTCAATGTTCGGGTGCCAGTCGCTGTGCAAATGTGCGAATGCCATCTTTGAGACCGAAATACCCATGAAGGATTTATTGGAGCCGGCCTGCGGTGAGGGTCTCGCTCATCCAGCACATCATCCCATTTAGCACACAGAGCAGAGAGCTGCCATGCGCCTACTGGAGTCACAGCCTCCCCTCTCTCCTCTCTATCTGCCCTCTCTCATCTGCCCTCTCTCTGTCCTCTCTCCCTGCCCTCTCTCCTCTTTATCTGCCCCCTCTCCTGCCTCATCTTGCCTCTCTCCCCTGTCTCCTCTCCTCTTTATCTGCCCTCCTCTCTCTTTATCTCTCCCTGCTCTCTCCTCTCTGTCTGCCCTCACTCCTCTTTTGTCTGCCCTCTTTGTCTCTTCTGTCTGCCCTCCTCCCTCTTCTGCCTGCCCTTTATCTCCCTTCTATCTGCCCTCTCTCTCTCTGCCCTATCTGCCCCTCTCTCTCCTCTCTATCTGCCCTCTCTCCTCTTTATCTGCCCTCTCCCCTCTCATCTGCCCTCTCTCCTCTCTATCTGCCCTCTCTCCTCTCTATCTGCCCTCACTCCTCTTTATCTGCCCCTCTCCCCTCTTTATCTGCCCTTCTATCTGCCCTCTCTCCTCTCTATCTGCCCTCTCCTCTTTATCTGCCCTTCTATCTGCCCTCTCTCCTCTCTATCTGCCCTCTCCTCTTTATCTGCCCCTCTTTATCTGCCCTTCTATCTGCCCTCTCTCCTCTCTATCTGCCCCTCTCCCCTCTTTATCTGCCTCCCCCTATCTTTATCTGCCCCCTTCTATCTGCCCTCTCCCTCTTTATCTGCCCCTTCTATCTGCCCTCCTGCCCTGTGTGTCTCTCCTCTTTATCTGCCCTATCTGTCACTGTGTTCTATCTGCCCTCTCTCCTCTCTATCTGCCCCTGTGTGTGTGTTACTGTCACTGTGTATAAGAGAGAGGTGTGAAAGGAAACCACAGCATGTTGGAGCCCCATGCACAGCAACTGCTTAGAGGGTGTGTGTGTGTGTGTGTGTGTGTGTGTGTGTCTGAAAGGGACTGGTGAAAGAGCTTTACCTACGGAGTCAGTGTCCAGCAGCTTCTTCAAGTCTTCTATCGATGAGATGGGGCTGTCCCTTACCATAACCACCAGGGACGGAGGGAGTGGGTCCCCCTAAGAGAGAGAGAGAGAGAGAGAGAGAGGAAGGGAGGGTTAGCATGTCAGATTCTGAGCACTTCACAGATTGCCTGCAGCCACAGAAAATGGAAGGGTGCCACTTATCCTGACAGGAATCCATCTGTAAAAAATGTGTAAGTTTCCATGAGGAAATATAGGTAGGGAGCAGAGGTTAAATTACTAGGTGTGAGCATTTGACTGTATGGATGTGTATTCCTGTGTGTGTGTGTGTGTGTGTGTGTGTGTGACAGAGAAAGAGAGAGAGTCCATGTGAGCAGTATTTGAGTATGTGTGCATGCAACGTGTACGTGTCTGTGTGCGTGTAGCCTGTGCTAGTGGTTTTATGAATATGCGTGAGTCAAAAAGTTTGTGTGTTCAGGATTAACCCGGAGAGCAAGGGTTTCCTCTGAAACCAAAGGAAAATAATAAAAGGAAGTCTCTGTAAATAGGTGTCTTTATCCTTTTTCATTGAGCGTCTATTTTCATTCCTTTGGGTTAGTCATAATCAGTGTGTGTGTACAGTACAGTCAGAGTGGTGACGTTTGTGTGGTGGGGGCCGTTGGGACGCTGGGTGCGTACAGTACAGTGTGCTCACTGTCATGTGGCAGAGTACTGAAGCAAAGAGAAGCGCAACACACAAACACATCACTCCAAGCTACTGCCAAACAAAGCAACTAAACACACACACTCACACAAATCACTCCTGTGTGGAATGCTTGGCGAGATGTCTTGTATGTGCAGCTTGCATGTTTAAAGGCGTGTGCATATGTGCACGCTTGCATGTGTGGGTGTGTGTGTATGTTTGTGTGTGGTAAACCTGTCTATGCATGCAAATGGTAGTAGGGGGTCAATTCTGTCTCACACCTGTTTACATTTTACTAGTGTTTGACCCAGCGGCCTAACTGCCCAAAGACTCTCAGAGCGAAACCACTGGAGCCAAACTCCATCCAGTCCTAAATACCCCCCCCCCCCCCTGTGCTAGACTCAGAGGCACTATAAAGACCAGATTATTCCTCCTCTGCCCAGAGCTACAGAAAAGTACTGCTGCCAAACAGAGCAAAATCTGTGTGAAGGGAAAATGGCTGAATGCAGAAATCACACAGAGCTCTTTTTCAACTCATGAGTCTGTGTTGTAGTATTCAACTCATGAGTCTGTTGTTGTGTTCAACTCATGAGTCTGTGTTGTAGTGTAGTAGCGTTCAACTCATGAGTCTGTGTTGTAGAGTTCAACTCATGAGTCTGTGTTGTTGTGTTCTCAGGAATTTGTGTGCTGCTCTTCCTCTTTTTTCTCCAAATGTGTGACATGGCATTAGGGAGGAAGCCTCCCTCCCCAGTCAGACCAGGGGCTGATGTTTCTCACAGTGCAACAGCTCTAGTGTCAGCATTTCACAGGGAACGGGCCGTTTACCACGCGCACTATACTGCTGTCAGATATATGTGTGAGAAAGAGAGAGAGAGAGAGAGGGAGGGAGAAAGAGAGAGAGAGAACGAGAGAGAGGGAGTGAGAGAGAAATGGCTGTGTGATGTACCATTAAAATGATCAATTCATTGAACACTGCACCATGTTGTGTATGTATTTGTGTCTGTTAAGTGTATGTGTGTGTGTGTGTGGGTGGGTATGTGTGGGTGATTGTGTGGGTGTGGGTGTGTGTGTCTGTGCGGGTGTGTGCTTCTGTCTCAGTGTGTGTACTGGTAGGTGTGCAACTGTGTGCAGGTGTGTGCCGGCATGTTGGTTTTTCCACCAGATGTGTCTCAGGTGCCAATCAGATGACATCAGCCTGCCATCCTTTGAGGGATTAAAGGAGGATCGGACTGATCTGGAATGGTTGTCCGTCCAGAGAGAAAGGTTAGAGGTAATTGCATAGAATTATGGAGCTGCCCGGCTAACTGCTGACACATGCACACACACACACACACACACACACACACACACACACACCCTACATGCCGTACTTACAAGGATACATAGACATGAATAGACTAACAACACCCACTGTAACTCCCTACAGCCATAAAGATGATGTGCACACTCCCAACATGAAGACCTGTGGCAAATGGTCAGGGCTGTGGATCCAGACATAAAGAAACACTTCATCTCAAGACTTGGCAAAAGTAAACACACTCAGACAGCCTACATCCCTGTGTGTGTGTGACACACCTGCAGCCCTGCAGCGGACACACATCACACACACACACACACACAGGATGCATGAATTCCACATGTCGTGGAAATGGGTAGGTAGATGATGGATGAACAGATAACACAAGGGAGGAGTGAAAAAAGTTGATTTGATTTAACACACTGCTTACAGCCTTCTCTCCCAGCCTGTTCTGACATCTCATAAAGCACTATTCATCTAACTGTCACAGAACCACAGTGGATGAGAAACACAGAGAGAGAGAGAGAGAAATAAAGGGAGGGGGGGGGAGCATCAATGTGTACCATACAATGAGCTTGTGATTTTGCCGGTAATCGATTTCTCTGCTTCAGTAGATCCATATACACTACAATCTGCTCAGATTCAATAGCTCACAGTGGATAGCACAAGACATTTGAAATGAGCATTTGTTTTGGGACTCATTCAAATCATATCTGGTAGCATCATATTCCAAACCACAAATATTCGCTCACAGAGGACATTTTAATACCCTTGAGAGCTTTAAAGCCCCAAATAATCTTATGTGTTTTTGGGCTTTGGTCGATAAAATCTGAAAACAGATTATCGTGATTTTTACCCCCCCTGTTCTTACATAAACAGGGGAGTTAATGCCTGCGGCCTAGAAAAGATGCAATGACCATTGCCCTTGGTTTGGCAGTTGAAGTGAAAGGAAATGATACTTCACTCTGACCTCAGGCCAAACCTGTTTGGGACTCACTGCGGTAAAAAAGAAGACTCTCAGTATTCTCCCTTCACTGCCCTTTTTGTAAGTGCTGATTGAGACTGAAATCGAGCTGATTATTAATCTCACTTGTTTGAACACTTGGAGGAAAAAAACACAAAGGAAGGACATGGAGAGGATGAATGTAATGGCCATGGTCTTAGTGCTACTGGAACTTATTGCTACAGATTTTTTTCAGGCAGAATTCGAAGTAAGTGTCTTCTGAATGGAATTCAAAAAGCATCAGTGCAGTCACTTTGTTTTAGCTGTCTTCACTTCTGCAGCGTGGTTTTGGGTCATTCTTCATAAACCACAACTGAGGATACAATTTCATTAAGCGCTGCATGTTTGGTCTCTTCAATAGCCACATGCCTGTGTTGTAATGCATCTATTAACTTATTATTTTACACTTCTAGGCAATATTCTAGCCTGGTAATTTCACGGACAGAAGCCTGGATGAGAGATCGATGGCTGTGACATCCCGTTTTATCCTGTGGTTGAGTGCATTTATAAATTGTGAATATTACTAATCTTTGGGCAGGAAGGTTGAGGTGGAAAGAGCCCTCAAAGATGGTCTTGCCATGAGAGAACAGCGATGTTTTCTCTTTTTTTTACAAGAGCGGTCCCGGGAACTCAGCCAGGCGATACATTTCAAGCAGGCTAAAACGAAATGTCGCACTTCGCTTGATTGTGCATACAAACAAAATTTGTTCAAAATCCAATTAGCGTCCAGCCTCCAGTAACAGGAAACGGCACAGTATTTCATAAACATAACGGAAAATGGCGACATTAATAGCGGCAACAGTGGTATGGTGCACTGCCAATGGACAACTGAACATACACTGCATACAGGTGACAGGTTAGCAGGACAGATGCCACCGCAACACCGCAAGTTCTAACAGACCTTCAATTTACTGCCCTTCGCCTCACCAAGTTTATGAGATCTGTTGTATCATGTTGTTTATCATGTCATGTCATGTTGTAGCTGTTTTGTATGTTATTTAAAAAAAACGTGACTTCAGGTGAGCAGAAAAGAGTATTAAACTGACCATTTAAAAAACTGGAGAGGAGAAAAAAAGGAGACTCCCCAGGTAAAAGCCATCCATATGACAATCAATGTCAGTCTTACCTCCGCGCTACCAAGCCTCAGGAATGCCGCAAACGCCGCGAGCAGCAGAATGCACGAGCTCTTCTTGCCGCCCATCCTCGAGACCCCGCGATCGGCTGGGCATTTATGGGCGCGTGCTGGACGGGGTCTCTCCTCAGCACTTCAGCGCGCGGGACAGCGCTCCGGCGAGAGAGCACTAGCTTCTTTCAGGACCCCTTTTGCGTAGAGTACTGTCCCAAACAAGGTCTTACTGAGGTTTTCGAGCGAGTTGATTCGGAGAGGGTCAGGAAAGTATCTTGGAAAAAAAAGTCAGGTTTGTCTAATCTATAGTAGGCTCTCCCATCTATATAGTAGTAATAATGAAGATTGCGAACCCCAACACGTTGATAGGTGGGATTTAGCTCACTGTTGCTTAAATGTGATGTTTTACTATCAAGGAGCATTACAAGTAATTAGTAATCGGGGAAAGATAACATTTATCCTCCTAAAATAATACCATTATCTTAAAGAAATGTTACTATTGATAAATGTTGCCTATTGATTTTGTAGATCGCCTTGCTGACAGGTGTCAGAATTCCAGATTTCTGATTTCCAAAAAGGAAAAAAACTTAAGTGCATGGCTAAAAAATAGTGCATCTATTCCATGAACATCCAGTTCAAATAGGTATTCTTCAGGTAAAAGAAAGTCGAGTGTGTTATCCAAAACGATTTCCGTCGTGCGCAAACCGCTTGCTTGTGTTCTAAACTGTATTGCAGCTGTGACCGCGCTCCTGACTGAGCTATAGTGCAAGATCAAGTTGTTAGCGCTCCAGTGCCGTTCCACTCTGATTATGCTGCGACTGTGCAGCTTTCCAAATAGAAACGGCCTCCAGTCCTCAAGTTTGTAAGACTGTCCCCTCCCGTGCCCTCCCCTCGCCCCTTTAAGGCAGGCCTGCCATGTCCATATTAGGAACAAGGGGAGCTTCTCCTTGGTTGAAGTGTGGTGCGCTGCAGAGCGATCTTAAAGGGAAAGTCCTCAACTCTGCCGAATGTTGCAGTATACTTCATTACAGCATGTTCTCCACCTAGACATTTTAACACACGTGCCAATGCGATGTTTATAAAAATACGTTTCAAGCGGAAGTATTTCACCATAACAGTATGTCATTCACCGAATGCAAATGAGATTGGGCAATTATTAAGCACCATAGTGACTAATGGGTCTTGTCAAACACTCTTGTCTGGAACAGTAAGGTGAATCATATCTCCTGAGAACCGCAAAACCAACTTAATGTGTAGGAGAAGTAATGTAATGAACATTTTGATGAGTTTGCCATTTTTGAAGATGACTGTGGATATGCTTATGAAAAATGATTGACAGAGAGCTGATGTGTGAAAAGCAGTTAGCTTATATAAGCTCTGTGCTCCTCAATGGCCAGTATGTTGGACCACCTCAGTGTAATATAAACCCATGAGGTCGTGCTGTCCGTCCTTGGAACCTCTCCAAACTGAAATGGTGTGAGAGGACACACTTTCACGTAAAGGTGAAGTTTCTTGTATAGTTTTGAATGCAATATTGTGAACTATATAGCTTAAAAGGACTGCTCTTTCTCTCTCTCTCTCTTTCACTATAAATGACAGGAAGATTTATGTACAAGCTTTGGAGTCCTACCGTCCACCCAACCCTAACCCACTTTCCCCTCCTCCAAACCACCCCTCACCCCCCATTTCTCAGAAGATCACACGTTCCGCTGGGGCAGGTCACGATGACGGCTGTCAGAGGTCAGCAGCAGAGATGTGGATTCCCCCGTTGCATTCACAGGAAGTGACATGCATGTTTTTAACATCCCCCTGTGAGGGTTATTTTTGGACCCATTGACCTTTTATATCCACATGCATTGAGTGATTGATGGCTGGAGGACATGGTTGCTGTCACCGGCATTAAAGCTGAATGCTCACCTGCACTGAGAGAGAGAGTGTGTGTGTGTGTGTGACGGAGAGACGGAGATAGCAGGTGGACTCTGGGCATTTTACTGTAGCATTTCATGTTTAATGTCTTCGGAAGGAGAATGGGTTGTGTGTATGTTTTGATGTGTGTATTTTGTGTGTGTGTGTGTAGCCACACCATGACACCCCTGTCATATGCTTTTTCATTGTGAGCAGTTTGACTTTGGTTGTCAGGCCCACCAGTGGGGTTTGATTGGTATGGTGTGATGTCGGCATATCAGTGTGCCTGAGCATGTGGTTCCTCCAAGTGTGGATGTGTGCATATTATGTATGAGAGTTGTATGAGTGTGTGTACACACTCTTGTGTGTTTTTGTACTCACCGGTTAACCTGTCTGATGAGAGTATGTGTTTGAGTCTGATGAGGATATGGATATGTGTTTGAGTCAGGTGAGGGTATGTGTTTGAGTCAGATGGGGATATGGATATGTGTTGGAGTCTGGTGCATGGTCTGGTCTGTGTTGTGGTAACTGTTTTGATCTGGCGGCTCGGGCTCCTGATTCACTTACTCTGTTTACTGGGTCTGAATCATAGCACAGAAGAGTCCAGACCACACAGCAACTGAAGTCTGACAATTCAATTTGGACCAGAAAGACAAACGCGGAACGTCTTCACAACATCCTCACCTCTACCCATCTGTCGGCCTCTTTCTCTCTCTCTCTCTCTCTCTTTCTCTCTCTGTCATTCTCTCTCTCTCGGTTTCTCCCTCCCTTTCTCCATCTCCCCTTCATGCGTGTCTTTCAGTGCCCTTTTTAAAGAGGTAAGATCCTGTTTATGCCGGTCAGGCAGAGCGGAGGGCCAGTAGTTGTTGGATCTCGTCCTCTTGTCCTCTTTCCCACCCTCCCCTCTGCTCTTTTAACAGAATTAGGCAAAACCAGCCGTCCAGTCAGCCGGAATGGGCCGAGCTGGAGCTCACCTCAGATTCCTCTGTGTAAATTAGCCTTCGTCTGCCTGCCTAACGTGATTAATGGAGCCAATTTAGTCCCTCCACCCAGTAGCCCAAACTACTAAATTCACTTCAAAGACAACAACTTAGAGTGCTGCTTAGATCGCGCCTTCCCTGTCACTACTGCACATGATAGCAAAAGCTCTTTGAAGGTGTTAACATCAATAGTTTTAGTATGCTGCTCTTTAGTATGTTGTTCTTTTCTTTTCTTTTCAAATGATTCATTGGCAAAAGGTAATTGTTGGTTGTAATTTGGAAAAGTCAAGTGGCTAGAATTGCGATGTTGCTATTCAAATAGTTCCACAATCAGTGGAATGGAAATTTTTGGACACGGGCAACGTAGGAAAGAGCAGCAGGAGCAGTGTTGGGAATTCTGCCCCTCCACAGGGTTTACTGTTTGGGAATGCACCTCTTGATCTCTCAATTGTTTGTAGAGGCCCTGGCAGTAGGAAACAATGGCCAACGCCGTCACCACTTGGCTGTGAATCACGCCGTTGCATCGTTCTCAAAGCCCTCACGTTAAAAATGAATGGAGAGTCAGGAGGCCTATACTCTTACAGTTGAGAGAGGGAGAGAGAGGGCTGAAGAGAGAGGAGGGCAGGGTAGAAAGGGAAGAGGAGGGGGGGGGTGGACTGCATTGTTTGTGTTTTCCCGAGTCAACAGCAGAGGAAATGAACACACCAGCTAAATATACAAACAGCACAATGCACGAGCATGAAGCAGCTGCACACAGGATCATGAATTCAATATGAATATAATACCAGATGAAGAGAGGCCGGACATCAGCATCCGCTAACGCAAACTACCGGCAGAGATGGATGCATGAGCGGAGAGAGGGATGGGCACCGGGCATGGTGTGGGGGCACAAGTAAGGGCAGGTGACAAATCACCACATGGAAGATGGAGAAAGATGTTTAGTCTAAGGAGATTGCGTCAAAATCATTGGCTATAATAATGATTAATAATAAAATATAAAATATAATAATAAAATTCATAGGCATTTTAGGTACATCTGTATGCAGTATACACACGTGTACATGTTCATTACATGTAGGCCTCTGTGTTAACATTTCTGAGTTGAGTGTGTTTGCAGAAAGACCTTACAGGATAAAAGAGCGTGTGTGTTGCCACGCTGGGCTGTAAGCAGCAGGCATTTATAGGTCATAATGCATGTGAATCCGCATGTGTGCAGACACAGTCTTGGTCCAAATTACAGGTCACAGGCAGAGGCGGGAGAAAACAGGAAGTGGCTATGCTTATGTTTTCTTTGGTTCTGTGGCGGATGTTGCTGTCATTTCTTAATGTGGCTGTGCTGGCGGACCAGGATGCTCAGATATCTCCATAGACCTTTGCTGTGTTCATAAACCAAACCACTGGACTCACACATCTACACACACTCCTCCCCACACACACACAGAGGGGAGAGAGAGAGAGCGAGAGCGCAAACGGAAGACCTTTTCACAACTGCTAGCCCCTGTGTTTCCCCCCACATCACTCTATTAACAAACAGCACACCGTCCCCAGCCCAACTGATAATGTCATAGCAGAGGTGGGGCCACTTTCAATTCCACCATTTGATGGAAGAGCCCTCTCCTTTTATCTAAATTAAAACAAAAGGCTATCTGAGAGCCGTGGTCCACTCCCCTCTCTGACCACTGACCAAACTCCACCGTAGCTGGTGTGTAAACACTGATTGACTTGGGTCAGTGTGGTGATGTTTCCATTTCGGGCTGCGACGCTGAGCCCATTGTGCACCGGCCAGCAGCCCCCTCCTTTCTATGCTGATGTCAGACCTCGCTGCAGGAGTTTCCATATTTACTGAGTTTCCAAAAGGGTGGCAGCTGTACCTGCCCACTGCAAATTAAAATAGGACAACTGGAACGCCTCGTCTTTGAGGTGTGATAGCACCCATGTCATAATCTCTGGGAGTGTCACAGAGAGGGGGGAAGGAGAGGCTGGTTCAGCCTTGTCTTGGTTCTGGGGGAATTTGCTCCAAGACCTTCGTTTCATCCAGTGTTTCTGGCACAGGTTGCAACATTAGGCTCAGGTTTCAGGCATATTTGCAAATATGAGGTCCTTAAGCTACAGTACGGTGTCAACACACGCCAAAGCGAAATGGAGACCGAGAGATCAAGTGCATTCTCCTCTGGTCTTGGCTGGCTGTTGAGCACTCAGATGTGGCCACGTGTCTCTTCATGCTCAGGGTGTCCGGAGGCCTCAGCCTGGGTGTGTGTGTGCCGCTGGCTGCTCTCGATCAGGTTCAGTCAGCAGTCAATACTGTTGCATACCTCAGACTTCTCTGTGAGGTTCTGCTGTTCTGCAGTGAACTTGGTCTTACAGTATATAAGACGTAAATATGCATGTATGTGCGTGTGTGTGTGAGGAGGTGCTTGGGAAAGTGTGTATTCTGAATGGGGTTCTTGGTCTCGGACTGTCGTTCCCTTTGAGCGGCTCACAGTGGGACTTTATCACTGCGTTTGTGTCGGTATGCAGTCCAGCCCAGTCAGGTGAAATATGCTGAGGTTCACAGAAGTGGCTGTGTGCTGTGGCGGGGGTCAGCCTCAGAATGTGTGGGCCAGACAGGTGCTAACACTTTATTATCAGGCTGTGGCTTAAGGTCGGAGGTTAGCAGGGATAATGAGCCATGATTGGCTGGGTGAGAGAAAGGAGCATAATTCAGTGCTGTCGATGTCTGCCATCAGCCTGTCACTCTTCGTGTAAATCTTGGCTAAATCCAGAGAAGAATTACATTTATTTGACCTTCATCCTTCATTAGAAGCATTTTGTGTAACTGAGAGCTGTCAGAGATTGCCAAGAGAATATTCAAACCACCCTCCTTTGTGTGTGTGTGTGTGTGTGTGTGTGTGTGTGTAAGAGAGAGTGAAACTATGAGAGAGAGTATGCGTGTTTGTGTGTGTGTGTGTGTGTGTGTGTGTGTGTGTGTGTGAGAGAGAGAGAGAGAGAGAGAGAGGGGGTATGCGTACGTGTGTGTGTTTTCTGTCATGAACAAGCATTAGAGCGTATTTCAGCAAGTAATAGCCCCACATGTAAAGACAAGTTGGAGCTATTGGTGTCATTTTGGTATGTTTTACTGTAGACATATTTTGATAATTCTACATGATTACAGGGGGTGTGGTTCCCCCCATTTTTTTGTCTTGTGTCCATATTCTGTAGCCACAGTTGTATTCTTCACCAATATCTCAACACATGTCAACAAACTGCTCCGTACGCCATTCGGTGTGTCCATGTTATACAGTAGTGGTGACAGAGAAACTGCAGTTGATTTGCAGACTTCTCTCACTGTAGCCATGGCCCACGTGAGCGTATGTGAAAGGCTTCACCCCCCTCGCGTCCACCTCTGGTCAAAGGAAGTTAGGGATTAAAAGGAGGACTGAAGTCACCGTTGAACTAAAGGAACTAAAGGAAACCGCTCTCCCACTGAAACCCGCCCCCACCCCTCTCCTCTCCTCTCCTCTCCTTTCCTCTCAGCCAGAGTGTTTGCTGGATAAATAAATAAGGAGGTGAAAAGAAACACTCAGTTAAGCCCTCTGTGGTGGGCTGACATGTCTGAGGAACAGAGAGCTGTTGAGCTGTGTTTAGTCTTTGTCCTGTGTGACGCGGGCCGTCTCGGGCAGGTGTCTCTGGGACACAGATTCAGTGCGTGTTGCAGCTGCTTTGATCTGCCAGAGCAGCAGGGGCTCAGGAGACGCAGGAATTTCCCCTCTCACAGTGCAGCGCAGCACAGCACACTGGAACACCACTGTGGCAGAGCCCTCACTCACTCACCTCCTTATCTCTCTTTTCCCTTCTCCTGTGCTTCTCTCATCCCTCGCTCTTTCTCTCCTTCTCATCTGTTGTCCTTTTTGCACATTTCTCTCTCTCCTTCATCTGTCTTTCTCTCCTTCATCTGTCTTTCTCTCCTTCTCATCTGTTGTCCTTTTGCACATTTCTCTCTCTCCTTCATCTGTCTTTCTCTCCTTCTCATCTGTTGTCCTTTTGCACATTTCTCTCTCTCCTTCATCTGTCTTTCTCTCCTTCATCTGTCTTTCTCTCCTTCTCATCTGTTGTCCTTTTGCACATTTCTCTCTCTCCTTCATCTGTCTTTCTCTCCTTCTCATCTGTTGTCCTTTTGCACATTTCTCTCTCTCCTTCATCTGTCTTTCTCTCCTTCTCATCTGTTGTCCTTTTGCACATTTCTCTCTCTCCTTCATCTGTCTTTCTCTCCTTCATCTGTCTTTCTCTCCTTCTCATCTGTTGTCCTTTTGCACATTTCTCTCTCTCCTTCATCTGTCTTTCTCTCCTTCTCATCTGTTGTCCTTTTGCACATTTCTCTCTCTCCTTCATCTGTCTTTCTCTCCTTCATCTGTCTTTCTCTCCTTCTCATCTGTTGTCCTTTTGCACATTTCTCTCTCTCCTTCATCTGTCTTTCTCTCCTTCATCTGTCTTTCTCTCCTTCTCATCTGTTGTCCTTTTGCACATTTCTCTCTCTCCTTCATCTGTCTTTCTCTCCTTCATCTGTCTTTCTCTCCTTCTCATCTGTTGTCCTTTTGCACATTTCTCTCTCTCCTTCATCTGTCTTTCTCTCCTTCATCTGTCTTTCTCTCCTTCATCTGTCTTTCTCTCCTTCATCTGTCTTTCTCTCCTTCATCTGTCTTTCTCTCCTTCATCTGTCTTTCTCTCCTTCTCATCTGTTGTCCTTTTGCACATTTCTCTCTCTCCTTCATCTGTCTTTCTCTCCTTCATCTGTCTTTCTCTCCTTCATCTGTCTTTCTCTCCTTCATCTGTCTTTCTCTCAGCTCCTTCTCTCCTTCTCATCTGTTGTCCTTTTTGCACATTTCTCTCTCTCCTTCATCTGTCTTTCTCTCCTTCATCTGTCTATACTTCTCCTCCACTATTCTTTACTCTATCTGTTCCCTCTTAAAGAGTCCAAAACATTCCAAAGAGAAGACATCTAAGAAAAGCATCCTTGGCTTTTGTCTTTTCCTCATCCAAGCACCCAGAGCCTTTTTTTCTCCCCTCAGGCCCTCACTGCTCTTCACAGCACACACACACACACACACACACACACACACACACACACACACACACACACACACACACACACACCTCAGTTTCCAGAACTGCTCAATCCTTCCCTTGTCCCTCCCTGTGATCCTCTTCAGCACATAAATTATGAGCATCATAAGCTTTTTCCGCTGACAGCCGTCCGCCCGCAGAGAAGACCCCACAGGTCAGCGAGCGCTCTTGCAGTGGCCTGTCCTCTGCTGTGTTTACAGGCATCTCTTGTCATGCTGTGGAGCATGTGGTCCTCCACTGTCCTACAGTAAGTCATGTGTCCGCGGAAGTCTTTGAGATGTTGATAGCACAGTGTCATGTCCAGGTTCACTCAAGTGGTAAATCAGACTCGATTGAATGGGCTCGAAGTGATAGCTGGAAGCGCAACAGGAGGCATCTCCGTGTTAAGTACATGGTTACGGTGCTAAGTGTGTGTTAGTGAAGTAGTGTGTTTGCTGAAAGGGTGCTTTTCTGCATGGTAGCATGCTATTGTGGGCTGCTAGTCCAGTAATCATTTAGAATTACATGTGTCTGGGGGCCTGGTGCACTGTGTCTGCATGTTTTATGTTTTATCGCGTCAAGTAATGATCATGCTAAGTGTTTCTGTTTGTGTTCTCATCTCAGGCATTTACGGCATAGAGCGCCTCACTGCAGAAACCATTTGTTGCAGCTTATTAACCACTTTAAAACCACTCTACTCTCTATCTATCATCTATCTACAAATATCTATCAAATAGATGTTGAGTCATGTTGGACTCTTTCATGTGGGTCTAAGGCAGTGAAAGTGAGTGAAAAGGAGATACCCATCACACCTTCGCAAATGAGTGTGGTCATGTAGCTCCATGCTTTTCCATCGTTAAAACTAATTACTGGCCGCGAAGACCAGCATCTGCCCAGGACCCCACTACTCCTTCCCTCCCTATTCACCTCAGGGGCTTTTCCACTACTAAAAGAGAGAGGGAGAGAGAGGGAGGGAGAGAGAGGGAGACAATTTGCATCTATTTTGGTACACTGTGTGAATTTCATTTTTTAACTAATCATTGTCCGTGCCTTTTTGTTGGCTTTCTGTCCAATAGGTTTATATCTGCTGTGCAGTGAAATGAATGATAGAGCATATCTAAAGGAATTGAGACCATAGAGAAGGCCTGCAAAAGTATAATGGTGCAGTGATCTGCTCCATCACCACTCACTGCCACCAAAGATGGACATGCTTTTTCATATTTAGACAAAAATGATAGCTTGTGCATGCACACACCAATGCCAAAATAATTCTATCATAATATTACCTATTTTTCTACCATTTCATAAAGAATTATTTTGTAAAGAATTACATATTTATGAACCAAATGTTTTATGTCTGATATTAACATACACATTATATTGTTGAGAGTGAACATTTCTGATGACAGCATTGGCGTTCAGAATTATATGGCTCACAGAATTCTCTGAAGTCAAGGGCGTTTATTTTAGGCAGCCCATTCATTCACATACAAAAATAAACACACGGCAGAAAAATAGATGCTATTTTTCTCTTCCCTTTTTCTGTCGTTTTTTATCAGTGGGCAGTCAATCTGTCATAGCTCCATTTTAAAAACAGTAGTTTATTACAGCCTTCACACGCCACCGCCTTCAGTGCTTCCTCAAACACCACACACTTCCAAACATGCTCAGTTCCTACAAGTGCTATACGAGAGAACTGGGATAGTAAGATATAAATGTGTGACACTGACAAGGTGTGTTTTAAGGAATGGCTTGGGTGGATGTGTTTATATATATGCATGTGTGTGTGTGTGTGTGTTTATAGTGCCTCACTGGCCCAGTGGTTGTAATGTGACATTAAAAATAAGTGTCACAAGCACCCAGTGCTTTAATGAGCATGACGTGTCACTCAGCCGCCCATGACGTGCCACTCAGCCGCCCATGACGTGCCACTCAGCCGCCGACTTCTACATGTCCTCCTCAACAGGCTATTCTCACTCCACAACAACACTTCTACATGTCCTCCTCAACAGGCTATTCTCACTCCATATAACAAGACTCCACTGACAACATGTCCTCCTCAACAGGCTATTCTCACTCCAAAACAAGACTCCACTGACAGCTGTGTGTCCAACAGTTGTCCACCTGGAATCGACTTTAATGAAGGAACGTAGCACGGCACGCTAACGCTGGTCTGCCTGAGCTAATGACTGGCCTACAACACCAGTTTGAATGGCGAGTGATCGTGAGCCAGAAGAGAGCGAGACAGCCAGACACAGAGAGAGCCAGTGACACAGAGAGAGCCAGTGACACAGAGAGAGCCAGTGACACAGAGGTTTGACTGAGGACATGCGGCGAGCTGCTTAGAGAGCGTGTGCGTGTCTGGGCTGTGCTGGCCAGTGACGCTGGGCCGAGCGCTTCCTACAGAAAGCCCTTTCTCTCTCTGTGTTCATGTTTCAGCACAGTGCTGTCAACAGGGGAGGCATGGCCGTGAATCATGAGGAGGGATTTAGACAAGACAAGGAAGAGAGCGAGGGAGGGAGTGAGTGACCTGAAAGGACAGGCATGTGTGGAATGCGTCTTGTTCCCTGGCAGCCAGACGAGGAGCGGGAGGGAGCCCGCAGATGGCAAACTGAAGAGGCATTTAGCACATGTTACACTGGAGAGATGGTGCACAGCAGACTCACACACTGCCAGCCGGCCGCTCCTCACTCACTCACTCACTCCCTCACTCCCATGTCTCCTCTGGGTGAGCATTACTTTTTATATCAGTCTCATATTCATATTTTTAGATTTTTTTTTCTCTGTCATTTTCTCTTTCTTCTTCCCATGTGTAAAATACACATGCAGAGAGAGTGAGGGAGAGAGAGAGAGTGAGGGAGAGAGAGAGAGAGTGAGGGAGAGAGAGAGAGAGAGAGAGTGAAGGAGGGAGAGAGAGAGTGAAGGAGGGAGAGATGCTGTGAGAATAATGTGAGCTGGGGAGGTGAGCTTAGATGGCCGGGCTGGGCTTGCTGTGGATTTCTCTCTTGGCGGGGAGGTGTATCTGATGGAGGGGACTTCCACCTTTGATATGAGTGTCATGCACGCTGCTGCATGTGGGCCCCACTCCCACTGCCAGCAAACACATTAGTGTCGGGGTGGGGGGGCAGATCAGAGGACGGGGGAGAATACGGTGGAACTGCAGGGGAGGGAGACCATAAAAGCAACAAAAAAAATACTGAGTGCTGCAGAAAGAGAAGATAATATAAAGGGACACACAGGGAAGGTCAAAGAGAAAGAGTTGAGCAAGAGAGAGAGAGACAGAGAGAGAGACAGACCAACTGACACAAACGGAACAAGAAATTGCGAGAACACTCCGAAATAGCCTCGGGCGCAGACATGGCCGCAGGTGTCCACTGCGCTTTGAGCTCGTCTGGGTTCACTTCCACTCCCCGCGTCCTCGTCACATCCACTGTCCTCTCCTCTTCCTGTTTACACGGGCAACTTCCTGCGCCTGGCATGCGTGACTGCTGGCCAGTA
The DNA here is from genome assembly GCF_017589495.1 of Alosa alosa. Lineage (NCBI taxonomy): Eukaryota > Metazoa > Chordata > Actinopteri > Clupeiformes > Clupeidae > Alosa > Alosa alosa. The sequence continues at coordinate 34,889,667 of NC_063195.1, read as the reverse complement.
ACACTGTCAGACTGAGTGACCTGTGCACAGAGAGCGACCTCGACAGCAGAAATGTCCTGCCTCACATAACAGTCCTGCCTCAGAGTGTCAGACCCTGTATGATATCCTGCCCCTCACGCAGCACTAGCGCCCACGCTAGCCCAGTCCTCGCTATAGGCCTCACTGTTTGTTTATGTAGGGAAGAGCGAGTACTAGTCGTGAGCAGTCCTCATGCAAGACAATGCACAAAACACATTGCAAGCCAAAACAGCCGCACAACAGACAAAGCAGAGCCAAGGAACACCATTCAAAGTGTGTTTACTCTGGAGGAGGATGTGGCTCTGTATGTCATCTTACTTTATGGCAGCTGTATTTGTGTTGGCGCTCTCGGTCTCACCCACGCTGTTTGTTCATTCTCTCTGTGCTGGTCTTTCTTTAATGTGGTGCCACACAGGTGCTCCTTCATCACCAATCCACGTTAATGCTGGGACTTCAGAACATGAGTGATCAGCAGGAGATCTAAGTGTGTGTGTCTACGTCATCTATGTGCAAAGTTCATGTCACCACATTGAGCTGATCCAGAATCAGTCAGCGAGGGCTTTTTGCCACCGAGGGCGCTGAGTGCTGTGAACATTGAACTTCATAGGATTTGTATATTCTATGAACGTGATTGGTAGACACAGGCCCTTAAGTATACAAACTATACAAAAAGTGATGGGTGAATTTATTTGTAAAAGCATACTTCTCTCACTCTCCATCCATCAAAATAATAATAAAAAAAAAACATGGCAAAATCCACAATTGTGGAATCCCAAATGCAGATGCTAGTGCAGTGGCAGTGCTAGTGATAAGCCCCAGCTCTGGTAATGCGCCTGCATGAGGTAAAGCCTCTCATGAGACAATGGAAGATGAGCGCCATGGAATGCTGCTGACATCATGGCACCGCCCGAGCAGCCTGGCGAGCCGTGTGGAGGAGGTGTGGAAACACCACGCACGCCACCCACACCAGGCAGCCAGACACACACACACCCACACACACACCCACACACACACACACACACACACACACACACAGAGGCAGTGGAGCCTTGGTATTCCGGGTGCCAGAATCTCCCAGCGTCGGCCTCAAGGTTCAAGAGGGAAGAGGAGCAGAGGCTAAGGAAAGAGGGAGGGAAGAAGGGAGAGGAGAAAGAGAGAAGGGAAAATCCGCTCTTCCCACTCAAACCACATGACAGCAGCAGCAGCAGCCTGGGGGCAACCGCTGGGTTTGGCTGAGCTCTGTGCTGCGCTCCTTCATATTTCCACTGACAGAGTCGTAAACCCTGGTAGCGTGTGTGTGTGTGTCTGTGAGTGTGTGTGTGTGTGTCTGTGAGTGTGTGTGTGTGTGTCTGTGTGCGTGTGTGCGTCTGTGTGTGTGTGTGTGTGTGTGTGTGTCTGTGTGTGTGTGTGTGTCTGTGTGTGTGCTGCTGGCGAGGAAGATGAGCTGTGGTGAGAGAGTGATGGACAGCTGCCTGACTGGCTGGCGGTGGCCAGAGAGGACAGAGGGGAGCACGGCGTACCCAACCCCACCACCACCAGCAGAGGCCACCGAGTTTGCTGGCCACACAATTACGTGCTCATAAATTCACACATGCAGCCGCGCGCACACACACACACACACACATATGCACGTACGCAACCTGCACTCATGCGCACACACACACATACTCTCTCTTTCTCTCAATCACTCACACACACACATATATACACACATGGAGTTCTGCCTGTGACCTGGTGGGTGTTAGCCAACACAGATGGCTTTGACCTAGCAGTGACACCGCTAATGACATTGATCATATGAAACACCCATTGTTGTGTGGAGAGTGCTGAGATCTGGGCCTCAGTGTGTGGAAGAGGTTTGTTGACTGGGCTTGCTGAGGGCAGCTCAGCACTGGAGCAACAGGATGTGATAGCGTATTTATGTGTGTGCATGGACAGCAGAATCCTAACAGTGAGGAATGGATCCACTGATAGAGGAAGCTCAGTATATGGGCAGCTAATGAACGAGTGTTGTTTGATATGTCCTGTGCTAACAGAACTGAAGACAGTTCTGAACTAACAGAACCATCTGCTTTATTTTATGTGGCTAATGCTATCCTTTTCCCTTCAATATGATACTAAAGTAAATATCGAAAGAAGAAAATATTTGGTCAGTGAAACTAAAGTCATGAACCGTATGTGTTAACTGTACAGCTATCGTGACGCTAACAAACAAAACAAAGTGTATAGTGTCTGTGTGGAGTTTAGGATGTGCATGAGATGCTCGTAATAGACACAGAAACGCACCTGTGAGCACTTTATCTTGGAGCATGTGCGCTGACTGAATGTTTTCACACTTGACCATTCTGTGTGTGCTTGTGCTTGTGAAGAGCAGAGCCCCCACAGTGTGGACGTATAGGTGAGTGAGTGCCAATGACACATGAGTCTTGCGCAAGCCTGTCTACCTTTCTCTTTCTTACACACCCAAACAGAGCGCCTTCACTCACGCACACGCACTCCTGAGCGCAGCGCCCCTGGGGATGACTGAGTGACTAATTGGCCTGTCTGCCTGTCTGATCTGGCGCATACTCAGGGCCTTACGCAACGCGGCAGGGGGATCGCGCGGTCGGAGCAGATTTCACTGGATAAATATTAACACGTCTGTCCCTGCGTCTACTCACAGGGATCGCACGTCTCGCAGGGATCACCACGCCAATCTTCAGCCATCACGCCTGACGTCAGCCCAATACATCCCGGAAATGCCTGTCAATTAGGCCTGCTTAATCCTGTGAGGTCAGCATGTTGAAGTGGTTGCGATGGATATGGATATTCATAACTATGGTTAGGCCTGAATCACCAAAAGGGCTTTGATGTTGGAGCTTTTCTGAGAAGCAATCCAGTTATTTGAAGAGGATTACTTCTGAAAGAAATGATGTTCATGAAGGTTGAGTGTGTTTGGTAGGGGCGGCTGGGAGGAGAGGTCTGCATTAAAGCACATGTATCCTGGACTGGTGAAATCCCGGATAGCGGGGGAGCTGCATCCGTTGTGGGGTAGAAAAAAAAAGGATGTTACAGATTCCGCCTATTCACACACACACACACATATGCTCACTCCCGCTCACAACTTAACTTAGTTCTCAGCACTGCACGATACACACACTCCCAGGCAGACGCACACAAACCAGCATACCACCGACTAGAGCCGGACATGTCTGAGGCATTAACTTCTCTCTTCCTGCCTGTTATTTGTGTGTAATCAAACCTCCCAGGTGTCTTCCTGTTCTAGTGTGGGGTTCCAATACTGAAATAAGACTGAGGATCTACTGCTCTTCCGTCGTGACTCAGGGGTCTCTTTTACACTCACTCTCTCACTCACTCTCTCACTCACTCACTCATTCTCTCACTCCACTCTCTCACTCACTCACTCATTCTCTCACTCCACTCACTCACTCACTCTCTCATTCTCTCACTCCACTCTCTCACATACTCACTCACTCTTTCACTCACTCACCTCATTCTCACTCACTCTCTCATTCTCTCACTCTCTCTCAGCCCTCTCTCTGACTTGCTTTTCCAATCTTGCTAACTTGCTATTCCCACATGTCTCATATATCTGCTCTTCCCCATTACAGAGCCCCCAGCCCCCACCCACCCACCAGCGAGATTATTTCCCCCCCTTGCTCATGCACACACATAGCAAACAATGTCTGTGCTTTACATGCAGCCTTTGGAACTGTAGACTAGAGCACAGCAAGATGGCACCCACTACATGCAGAGAGCAATGCACAGGGCAGCAGCCAGACAGCAAACATATACACACACACACACACACACACAGACACATAGATAGACAGACACAGAGAGAGAGAGAGAGTGAGAGAGAATCACCTCACCATGGCTTGCCACTCATCTTGGACATCTTATCATGACACATTAGTCACTATTACCCAATATCCTTCAGCCAGTCCCTGTGATTGCGGCACATTCATACTGTCAGGCCAGACAAGCACAACATTCAGCACCTGTGGCGACGTGTTTCAGCGGCGCGTGTGAAACGCACACCGCTCCAAACGTGCGACGGCATCAAAACATAAACACCACCTGCGCTGACCGCCCAGTCACACCCAAAGTATTGTGCTGTGAGGGTTTCCATGGTAACGAAGGGAAAGGCGCTGTATGAAGGAGCCATCAAAGGGACGCTGCAGTGAAGAGAAGTGCTGACAGCCTCAGAACGACACAGGAGGAAACGGCAGATTGTGTGAGAGATAGATCAAGCTAATCGGACACAGCGAGAGCAAAGTCATAAATATAAGGTGCAATAATAAACAAAGTTTTGTTGGTGCTGAGAGTGATTCTTTTATTGCACTTCTTTTTATTGTCCTGAGGGCCATGACTCCACGAGTCTCGACGGTGAGTGTGCATTAGTCTGAACGGGCCTCGTAAATGCCCTACACTTGACTCTCACTTATCAATGCCTCCATTTATTCACTAAGCCCAATGGAAACCTCACCCACGCATAGCTCATGTAGCATCTCTAACCTCTCAACACACATATGCATAAATACAGTACATACAAACACTATATATACACTACCAGTCAAAAGAGACACTTAGAAATGGCCATTCCACTCCATTATAGACAGAATACCAGCTGTCATTTGCATTGTTATTTTTTTAATCAGGGCAGCAGTTTTCAGATTACATTATGTGCTTACATAATCGCAAAAGGGTCTACAACAGTAGAAACAAATGACTGATCTTTAATGCAATATCTACATTGCCCATTATCAGCAACCATTCATCCTATGTTGCAAAGGCATTCTATTTACTAATCTGACATCATTTTAAAAGGCTAACTGAGAAAACATTGGAGAACCCTTTTGCAATTATGTAAGCACATAATGTAATCTGAAAACTGCTGGCCTGAGTAAAAAATACAATGCAAATGATCTCAGCTGGTATTCTGTCTATGGAAATGTCTAAGTGTCTCCAAACTTTTGACTGCTAGTGTATATGTATAGACTAATGTAGGCTCATGTTCATGTATGTATATATACACTGACTCAAAGGCACATGCACAGAAACACAGTCTTTATTAACGCTTACTTTGTTAACAATACAATTATTGTTTGGGAATTTTTGTGGAGAAGGACCATTAAAATGGGGTGAGATTCCATTACTCATGAGAGGGTATCTTTCCACTCTGTCACAACATGCACACCTACACACACACACACACACACACACACACACACACACACACACACACACACACACAGACATGAGCTCACTGGGGTAGCCCCTCTTGTGGTGGTTGAGGTGAGACCTCCCCTCGGGTGTGGTGGTTTGTTTGTGTCATCCCTCACCTCCATGTGTCAGTGCGACCCCATCGTCAATTTTCCTTTCCTCCTCCTCCTCCTCCTCCTCCTCTTCCTCACGTCTGCGTCGCTGTCAAAACGCTAATTAGCGCCGTCTGCCTGCCCACAAACCAGGCTCCAGTCAACACTGTGAGGAGGAGATGCGACTGAAAATAGATCACTGCCACAGACAACAGTAATTAAAGCGCATCCAAGCGATGATCGCAATTAACCTTCATGCCATCACTTAGCCAGATCCCCAGCGTGACGTGCGTTGGCAGCTCTGCATGAGCGGATGCGTTTTATGAATTAGAGTAGAACAGCGAACTGCAGCGAGGCGAGTAGCTGCCTCAGCTCACACGGTAACGCACACATCTGCTGACCACAGGCTCTTACAGTAGGTGCCTGCCCTCAGGGCAGACGTTTCAGACTACAGGTTCTGTCCTGCCTCGGCCCTGAAAGTAGGTTAGCAGAGACTTTGACATGAGCATCAGCAGAACGATATAAATTGTTGTAAAACATTCATTGGATTCATTCGATTTGAATAGAAATCATAGGTCAACTGCATACTGTTTCAAGAGAAGTTATAGTTGTAGTTTTATGGTTTAATAGGGTGTAAGTGTATCCTTTTACATTTCTCACATACAGTGCAGCGAGCACATTCATATCACTCACAACTGTAACAAAGTTGTTGTTATTGTATGGTCCCCACAATGTGCTGCAGCATAGGGTGAGCCTACATGTCCTTATCTGGAAGTCGGAGGAGAAAACATCCTCTTTCCGTTCACCTGTTTGCCCGTGATGTCACTGATAATGAATTCCTTGCTCTAGTCGCACCACTAGAGAGTTAATATGTCACAGCAGCACTAGCACACACACACACTCTCTCTCTCACACACACACACACACACACACACAGACAAAAGAACACCCAGTGGTCCGTTCAGACGTTGTCCCCCTGTTGTCGTGGTGCAGGTGAGTGGTCTGTTTGGGAATGCCACCGCTGAGTCAGGCCCACGGTGATGTCACAGGGCTGACTGCCAGCAGTGGCCTCTGGAGCCGGTAAAAACATGAGTCACCCACACAGGTCTCAAAACAGCTTCACAAGACATCTCTCAATCAATACATTGTAATAATTGCATGACCTCATGCAGACAAAGCTCATATGAGCTCCAGTGTATGGGAGATTCCAGGAAAACACTTGACTCAAGTCTCCACTGCTTCAGTTGGATTCATGAGACGGAATTTACACGACTTTGAGACTTTGTGTCCACTTTGTGACTCAGTGACTGGGTCTGACTCTGTGTCATTCTGTCTGGAGGAGTGTGTGGGTGTCTGACAATGTCCAGTGTGTGTGTGTGTGTGTGTGTGTGTGTGTGTGTGTGTGTGAGAGAGAGAGAGAGAGAGAGAGAGAGAGAGAGAGAGATTGGGTGGGTGAGATGGTTAATTCACTTTGTAGAAGAGAGCCTGCTGAATGAGTAAGTCTAAATCTGTGTCTGAATGTAATGTCATTATGGACTCTGTACTGCAGCAAATGGCCTTTTTAGAGTAAATGTCTGGCTGGCCCTCTCCATCTCTCCCCTTTGTTACTCACGCCGCCTTTTTCACGTTCAAAAACAAACATGCCCCCCCTCCCAGCCACTGCTCACTCTCACTCTATTTTTGATAGCATTCCTCTGGCCTGAGCTAAGTGTGTGTGTGTGTGTGTGTGTGTGTGTGTGTGTGTGTGTGTGTGTGTGTGTGTGTGTGTGTGTGTGTGTGTGTGTGTGTGTGTGTGTGTGTGTGTGTGTGTGTGTGTGTCTGTTTGTCTGGCAGACTGTACACAGAATAATTGTATATAAGGTCAGAAAAGACAATGGGCATTGGGCATTTCAGTACATATAAAGTGTTAATGTACCATATTCTAGATAACTACATACTGGCCTTGTAATGGTGCGTTACTTATCGTCAACAATACCCTTTGTAGGCTGTATTTTCTTCCACTAGGATTATATGATGCATAGATGATTGTAATCTTTATTTGTTACTGTCTGTCTCATTCTCTCCCCCCTCCAACCCATCTCTCTTTCTCTCTCTCTTTCTCTCTCTCTCTCTCTCCCCCACTCACTCTCTTTCCCTTCGCCTGCACACACCACGTCTGGAGGAAGCTGTGGAATAATGATAACAGGCAGGGAGACAATAGGCCTGGCAGCGCTCACACATGGCCCGTCTCAGTTTAGCTCGCCGGGGTCAGCGCAGCGCAGCGGAGCAGGACGACCCCCAGCCCCACACCGCCCCTCCTGGCCGCCGCCTCTGATAGCCAACACTCTGATGGCCTTTATTTAACAAATATGGAACAATCCGGAAATACCAGGAACCTTTCAGAAGTCATCGGCACACTGGCTCCCAAAAGCACTTTGACGTCAGATTCCAGCAGTCTGCCCGGGGATATTTCGGGTGTGTGAAAAAGCTGGTTAGTTAATGTGTAATTTCAAGGTCCAGTTAGACAGAGAATGACTCGCTCTAAATCTGTACAAAGGGACGGCTTGATTAAAGACCATAACAATGTAATTTATGAGCATGCGAGTTATTTGTGTGTTTTTTTAATGGATTTCCTGTTAAGGAAAAAAATATAGGCCTAATTTAAGTCAGAATGTGCTATTTTCAAGGACTCCTCTGTTTTGCACATTCATGTTTTTTTTTCTTCTTTTTTAATTGACCAGCGATTTCACACCAGGCGCTGCCTTTCCCTATTGTGATTACATCTCCTATTATAGCCAGAGATCACTGGATTTATGTAATCACAGTAAAAATAGCCTCAGCTCTGTCTAGGCCTGAAGGAGGGCCGCGCTAAAAAGAGGTTCGAGTCGTCCCAAAATGTCAGCCCGTGGCTTGCTACCCTGGCTATTCTCTGCCTCCCCAAGCTGTAGCACACCTAACAACAGAAGGTCAGCCGATTTCGAGGGACTCAGATGCCATGTGAAAGGTCAAAACGTTCTGTAGCATAGAGGAACATTCCAGAAGGGCCATGTCATTTTGAATAGGAGGAAATGTTGCCGTCAGGTGCGACAGAAACGTTGAAGTTATCACTAATACGCCACATCAGACAGATTACTGTGCTGAAGAGAGAGCAGTGGACGTCTTCGGCAGGGACTTCAAAGGCAGCTGTTTGCAGCTGTAGAACACTAGGGATGTGAGGATGAAACAAAAGCAGCTTTGATGAGTCGGGTCTTAGAGGGATACACACTTCACACGCACATGAAGCTGCAGAGCAGATTGGTGCTTTATAGATGAAGCAGAGGATGAGACGTAGGGGAATCACGTTTGTGTTTGTGGGGCTCAATATAATAGATGTTTATGTAGCGATGACAGAGGACAAACTCTGATGAACTTAAATGGGGGACACTCGGAGAACAAAGACCCTTCTCTAGCCTCAGCTAATGTGTAGATGAACTCCACTGATGTAGACCCTTCTCTAACTGGCCAGCCCAACCCCCTGAAGCCAGCAGCACGCTGATCTTCACACACTGCAGGGCAGGCACAGCCATGACTTTCAGATAAAAGGACACATCCTCTCTGCAGGTTCCCCTCGGCCACCCTGACTGGATCAAACACAGCACATGTGAGCAACACTGGGGCCTCGTGCTCCCTCCAGACCTGGCCTTCACACGCTACATCAGTACCACAGAATGGAAAAGGAGAAGGAAGATATGACGAAAGACAGAGAGAGAGAGAGAGAGAGAGAGAGAGGGGGTGATACTGATCCAAAGCACCGAGTGGGGTTTCAGCCAGGTCCCCTCCAGTCTCTGGGTTTGGTGTCACATATGCAGAAAGCAAAACCAAATAACCTTGGATTTGCCCCTTACATGCTATTTGAGGGTATAAAGTGTTCTATGGCACAGCGTTAAGCTGCTTAGCTCTATTACAAGAGCTCAAAAACAGCAGCTCTCTTGGCTGGGCTGGAGTAAGAGAGCCATATAAAGCAGGGGTAGGCAGGCAGAACAGGCCCTGTGTATGTGGATGTGTTTTTTATGATGTCTGAGGAGTCATTTATAGCCAGGAGATGAAACTGATGTAGTGACTGAGGTGAGAGACAATAGGTCGTCTGGTAGATAGGAGACGGAAGGAGAGGAGTGGAGAGGAGGAGTGGAGGGGAGGAGTGGAGAGGAGGAGAGGAGAAGGGAGGAGAGGAGAGGAGGAGAGGAGTGGAGGAGAGGAGGAGAGGAGGAGAGGAGAGGAAGGGAGGAGAGGAGAGGAGGAGAGGAGTGGAGAGGAGGAGGAGGAGAGGAGGAGGAGAGGAGAGGAGAGGAGGGAGAGGAGACAGACAGGCAGTTAAAAGGAGAGCCAGCCAGCTCATGACGACAACGTGAGCCTCATCCACACACCAGTTTTCTATGATCAGTCTTTCCATCACACTCACACACACACACACACACACACACACACACACACACACACACACAACACGTCAATGGATCACAAGTGTGTGCCTGTGTACATGACTAGTTCTTCACTGTGTGTGTTCATTTGGCTATTGACTGTTTGACTCTGTGTTTGTGAGAACAGTGTATGAGGGATGTGTGTGTATGTGTATTAAAACACTTTGATGTGTGTGTGTGTGTGTGTGTGTGTGTGTGTGTGTGTGTGTGTGTGTGTGTGTGTGAGAGAGAGAGAGAGAGAGAGAGAGAGAGAGAGAGAGAGATTGTGTGTGTTTGTGTGTTTTCTGTTTCTGGGTTGTTTAGGTTTCTGTGTCTTCTGAGGTTAACAATAGCCTATTCTGTAGTGGCCAGGACAAGAGGGACACACCCATTGAAAGAGCCGACCACTGGGGGAGATTTGGACAGAGGCCCAACAGTAGGGTTGGGTCTGGGGAAATCCATCAGAGGTATAATACTATAACACTGGGATTCTATATATTCTTTAAATTAAGTCTTAGAGAGGGAGGGAGGGAGAGAGAGAGGGGGGGTGGAGTGTTTGTGTAGGGTTGGGGCTAGCTTGCCTTGTTGTACGTCAGGTGGGTCATATTTATTTCTGTCATTCTCTCTGTATATGCTGGTGTTCCTGACTCTGATTGTTTTTTCTCCAAACAGTTTACTTTACTGGAGTTTTTTCATCTTTCTCTCTCTCTCTCCCTCCCTCTCTCTCTCTCTCTCTCTCTCTCTCTCTCTCCTTTCTTTCCCTTTTTCTTTTTCTTTCTCTCTCTCTCAATTCAATTCAATGGGGCTTTATTGCCATGACAAAACATACTGCCAAAGAATTTCTTATTGTACAGTAGTAGTAGTATGTGAAGGAAAAAAACATAGACAGAGCATCATGCATCTCTCTCTCTCTCTCTCTCTCTCTCTCTCTCTCTCTCTCTGTCTGTCTGTTTTGTTTGTATGTGTGTGTGTTTCTCGATTTGGTGAATGATATCTGTTTTAAGAGCTGTTGTCTGGTCATTATCGCATCATGTAAAGTGGCCATGACTGATGAAGACAGCTTGTTCTATTTTCTCTGCTCTCTGTCCCTGGCCGTCCCACGGACTCTCCCCTGCCTCTCCCCTGCCTCCTTCCTTTTCAGCAGACACTTAGTCTGTCTGGGCCTGGGAGGGTGCTGCTCACACCGCGCACTGGCCAGTCTCAGTCCAACTTCTCCAATTTTCAATATGTAAAAATAACCTACAGACCCAATTAAACATAAGCACACACACAGAGACACATGGAGACAAGCGGAGACACACACACACACACACACACACACACACACACACACACACAAGTACAACACTGACAGAATACTTTTTCTTCTGAGATATCGATCACACGTACATTTTAAAAATTCAACATGCACACACACGTATACTCCGTCCTCATGTATGCAAAGCGTGTCAGCTTGATCAAATGAGAGCGGTAAGTAACTCCTGGAAGGTTGCATATGGAGGTTTCAGGACATATGGAGGGCGCTTTCTGGAGCGGTTTGACTGTCTTGGACCCTGAGAGGAAAGCAGTGTCACACCAGGCTATCAGAAAGAGCTGGTGAATTGCTGCGGCATCGTCACGCACGCCGCACAGTGCAAACTCATCCTCCATCCGCACAAGCAGCGCACTGCCACCGGCACTAATCCGCTCCTGATAATTGCTCTTTTCCCGTCTCGGTGCCTCAGCACTCTTTGTCTATTCATGCGTTTCTCCACTCCGCTCTGCCAGCCCTGCCGCTCCTCTCCTCCCTCTCCGCCTCCTTCACTCCGACTCAGACAGAAAAGGTAGCTGCAGTGCTGAGGCAGGAGAGCAGAATGGAGGAGATAAGCTGATAGGAATGCCGTGTGATTACGCTTTCTAAACTGGCGGGGGAGGGGGAGGGTTGTCAAAGCAGCGCTATTAGTGTGATAAGCATCACCGTGCGTTGCTCAAGGCTGCCACGTTTCATAAAATGAGCAAAGACATGGATTGCAGCGCAGGTGAGATTGTCTACTGAAGTGGTGGTTGTCATTGCAGGGACAGGGGATGATTGAGGGCCTGGTTTGTCCTGGGAAGAGAAGAGAAGAGGCGCCCTGAACAGAGGAGGTGGGCTCCCCTCCGGCACATTCACACCCGGCAGGTATCACTTCCACCCCAGTGCTGAGTGTAGCGAGTGCTGATCTCCTCACGAAAGCCTGTGAACACTTCCACGCCAGCCCAGGGCCTCCTGAGCCAAGGTCAACACCGGTGGGTCACACTCACAGCCAAAACACAACTCACCCTCTGCCCCTTGGATGCGCTCACTATCCCTGTCAAACATCCTCCAGCGGGAGAAACAGAGTGTATGAAAACACAAAAGATAACTCTCAGAGACAATACAAATGAAAAGGATTGGCAGCATATTGGCTCATCCCGATGCGGAAGACGAGGAGTTCACTACAGCCGCGTGGTCTGTGCCTTGCGGATGTGAGACCCTATTTCCAGACTGGCTGAGAGAAGGCACTCTAAAATTGTGGTTTGGATTGAGGCACTTGACCTTAATTCTCTGAGGGAAATGTCCTTCAAATGCTGCAATGCGGTTTGTATTCGCAACAGGAGCTGTCATAACCCCTGAGTTTGAGAGTTGTACTGCCAAAAAAAGCCAGTGCACATTCTATCTGACACTTGCTTATCTTGTGAATCCTGCTGTGCATAGAGGTAATAGACATTAGTGGGACATTAATGGGACTGCAACATGTTTCACTTTTCTAACAGTATAATTTAGAGTTTTAAGGATATCATCTCTTAAAACTAAAAAAACAGCCTGCAATTGTCCAAGTCAAGCACAAGGGTCTTAGCTGCAGGTCAGACTGAGCTTTCTAACTACCTTTCGTCACTTTGAAAATAAGCTTGCTTATTATAGCTCAATGGCGCCATCACATGGATGACAACTAGCTGTTTATTACAGCTTGTCCCATATGAAAAGGTAGGCCTACTGTAGTAATACTAAGATTTAGTAGTTCTATGGCAGTGTATACTTAAATACTTCTATGACGTTCTGTGATACCTCTATAATAGTCTCTCCCTCTAGTACCTCTAGTGTTCCTATAGAACAGTCTTATAGTAGTATGTCCCAAAATACTATAGTATTCCAGATTACCATAATATTTTGTCCCAAAATACCATAAGATTCCTTTTCTTTTTCGTAAGGGGAGGACACAAAATGCTTATGTGGTTGGGAGACTCTTCAAAAGAGTTTTGTGACCAGGCTATCTAAATGTGCTGAACTAAACTGGGCAAATCTGCACTATGTTATGAGCCTGGCTGAAACCAGGTCAGGTCAGATAGACACACCTGTCGCTCCCACTACAGTCTAGGAACCAATAGGATATTACCATAAACTGCCCAGTCTGTAACTAGACCACCCCCATGTAAAGACAAGATACTTTAGGTGAATAATAAAACAAAAAAGCTACACACCCAGTGTATTTGTCTGCTCACATGAAGACATCTATTATTAGCATTCAAGTTTTCTGAAATGTTTAAATGTGGAGATGTGCCATTTTGTATATGCATAACAGGATCTAAACATTGGATATTATGGATAAAGCCAGGTTCAACTTTTGTTTTGTTTTCTTGACATTCCATGATATATGATACAGGCTAAATGAACTCTTCTGTTAGAATCAGAAGAAAACTGCCTTTAGGCTTCTATTAATATGCATTAATATGCATTAAATACACCGTCTCAATTAGACAAAGTTATGGAAGCCTATTTCAGCCACAAAATAAAATTCCCAAAATTTTTAGATAAGTATCTTCCATTACAAAGTGTAGTAAACAACTACAAAATCTAGAAAATATGTAAGAAAATGGTGTCAAGTTTCGTCAAGGTAGTCTTTAACTTTTTCCTCTACTGTATATTGACCCCTGGACTGAGAGGCTTTAAAAAGTAATTGATCTTCTAGGCTGAAAGGTTAGGCTGTCATAGGCTAGCATCAGGGGCGCCTGCAGGAATGAATGCTATGGTACGCTATGGTACGCCCACCCATCCGTGGAGGGTCTTTAGCCTGGTGAGGTCCTCGTCTCTTTAGCTTTTCAAAGTGAAACAACATTTTATAGAAAAAATTAAAATGGGAAACAGCATGAACAGCAGTAATTGCAGAATAATTTGGGGTGATTATGTTTTTTTTATTATGTACTATAAAAATCTATTTTCTTGCTCTTAAATTATTGCTGTTAATCCTTACAGGTTTCAGACCCCATTAAATTATACTCATAGCATTACCTGCTCGATGTTGTGCAGGTCTGTGCCAGGTCTGGCCTCTGGCCGCACATCATTACATATTCACAGCGGTTAATGCTGCGTGGGCCTGGTCCATTATGTATAATATATTTTGGAGTTGAAGGCCTGTTGGTCGTAGGTGAAGAAGAGGTCCCTAGGCCTTCCTTCAAAAATTCCAAGGGACCCCTGGACCTTAACCTTGCCATGAGCAAGCTGTTAGTAGAAGTCCAGGGAAAATTTTCATTGGATTGCATATATAGATTTCAGCATAAGTACAGACTCACAACAGCCAGGGCTAGACTGGCTATCTGGCATTCCGGGCATTTTCTCGGTGGGCCAGGGCACTTTTGGGCGCCGATGTCATTATAATTTATGCTGGGCCTATATATTTTTTGTGCATGTTTCTGACAGCGCTGGCCTCAAAGGGCTGACAACGGTCCACTGGTTAATTTGGTGTCATTAGATATAGAGGCATAAAATTAGGTTGTAGTGGTATATGAGTGGCCATTCAAGCGACCACTCTAACGTGGGTAGGTTAGAAGCAGCGATGTTTTAAAAAAAAAAAAAAAAAAAAAATGAATGAAGCGGATTCCTGTAACTGTCATATGAAAACAGCATAGTAACATTGCAGCAACTGCACGAAAATTGCGACTTCTTGTAATAATAATAATAATAACAATAATAATAATAATAATAATAAGCTTTATTTGTATAGCACCTTTCATACACAGAATGCAGCTCAAAGTGCTTTACATTTGAAGCATGTAACACAATAATAGTCAGTCAGTCATTATCAATCACTTTTCTTCATTGCTAGGGGCCGTTTATGATCCACTCAGCAACATATCAAAAATATAGAAAATGACATGTCATAAGACTGGCAGCCTTAACCCTCTTACCCCCCACAAGCACGCCATATGGCAACTGTGGCAAGGAAAAACTCTCATATTCCAGGAAGAAACCTTAAGCAGAACCTGACTTAATAGGGGGAGCCCATCTGCTTCTGGCTGGCTGCCCCTCAATAGCAGCAGATTTAGAATAATCTGAAAAAGTAGTCTACAGGATAAGATGAGTTAACTAAAAGCTTTCCTGTACAGGTATGTTTTCAGATCTTTTTTAAAAATATTTACTGAACTCGCCTGCTTGATGTACAGAGGCAGGGTGTTCAATAGTTTGGGGGCATAAAGGATAAAAGCAGCTTCTCCACTTTGTTTGTGGAGCACTTTGGGTACGATTAAAAGATTAGAATTGGATGATCTAAGTTTCCTTTGTGGTTGAAAAGCTCAGAGATATATGAAGGTGCTATGCCATTCAGAGCTTTGTAAGTAATTAACATAACCTTAAAATCAATTCTATAGGAAATAGGGAGCCAGTGCAGTTCAGCCAACACAGGGGTGATGTGTTCTCTTTTCTTAGTCTTAGTTAAAAGTCTAGCCGCAGAGTTCTGTATGAGTGCCAATTTCTTTAGATGTTTTTTGGGAAGACCAGTAAAAAGTGCATTGCATTCCAATGTTTCTCAAGTGGAAATAGGCTGTCTGAGTAACTTTACTGATATGGGGCTTAAAACTTAACTCTGCATCTAAGATGACACCGAGGCTTGTTACTTTTGGTTTGACCTGGTGCGCCAAGTTCCCCAGATTACTAAGAACAATATTTCGCTTTAGTTTTGGTCCAACCAAAAGTACCTCTGTTTTGTCATCATTTAGTTTCAAATGATGGATGAGTGGATTTTTTGCTCATCCACTGATTAATGGAGGTTAGGCATGCAGTGAGGGACCAAAGGCCATCTGGGTTAGTTGGCTCCACAGAAATATACAATTGGGTATCATCTGCGTAGCTGATTTATGACGTTTGCCAGTAATGTAGGTTTGAAACCAGTTTAGAGCATTATCAGAGAGACCCACCCACTTCGCAAGGCGGTGAATTAGGATGCTATGATCAATGGTGTCAAATGCTGCACTCAAATCCAGAAGAATAAGGATTGAGACTTTGTTTGAGTCAGTAGCCAGTCTGAGATCATTGACTATTTTAACTAGAGCCGTTTCTGTGCTGTGGTTTGATCTAAAACCTGATTGGTATTTTTTAAGGATACTGTTTTCGTTGAGGAAGGTATTTAACTGATTACAAACAACTTTTTCAAGTACTTTGCTCAGGAACGGTAGATTTGATATAGGCCTGTAGTAGCTCAGATTGGTATGGTCAAGATTTGACTTTTTAAGTAAAGGTTTCACAACAGCGGTTTTAAAAGCAGTTGGAAATATACCTGTTTCTAATGAGGTATTTATTACCTTGAGAATAAAGGGAGCTAAGCTATCATATACTTTTTTGAGGAATCTAGTAGGGATTGGATCTAACACACATGTTGAGGAGCCGGTTTGAGTTATAATTTTACCAAGCTCAGATTGAGTAATAGTGCTAAAGGACCTTAATTTTGGGGGGGCTGTTTTTTGGGTGTACTATCAAACATATTACTTGTGTTACCAATAGCCTCCCTTATAGAAATGACTTTGTCTGCAAATTCTTCGCATCTTAGAGAGGATGCCTGACTGAGTGTATCAAAAGGTGTTTGATGCAATAGCCTATCAATGGTAGAGAACAACACCCTATCGTTTCCACTGTTTTCAGCAATTGCCTTAGAGAAGTGGTTCCTTCTCTCTTTCCGAATAGCTCTATTATAATTTGCTATTTTTTCTTTTAGAATGGCACGGTGAACCTGTAACTTAGTTTTTCTCCATGTTCTCTCAGCTTTTCTACATGATCTTTTTAGATCATGGATATTTTCGTTCATCCATGTGTCAGTTTGCTACAGGGCCTTTTTTTAGTCTTTAAGGGTGCCACTCTGTCAAGCAGAGCGCCTAATTCAGTCTATAAGAGCTATGAACTGCTGTTCTGCTCTAATGTCCAAGAGTCGCGATTTGATTGCAATTTCGGGATGAATTTTTGGTGTATGTAGTACTACATTAAAAGATACACAATAATGATCAGACATATTTATATCATTTAATGATAAGTCTGTGACTTCTATCCCTCTAGAAATGACTAGATCGAGGGTGTTGCCAAGGTTGTGGGTGGGTCCTGTAACATGCTGCTTTAGCTCTAAACTGTCCAACACATTAAGGAACTTATTGGCTTTAGCATCAGTTGTCTTCTTGACATGAATATTAAATTTACAATTATCCGATCATAGCTAGTGATGATGAGCGACATAAGTTCAGAAAACTGGTCAAGAAAGCCAGTCCATAGTTTAGGAGGGCGGTATAAGGTTAATAGAAGTACAGCTGGGTCAGCCTTCAGAGTGAGGGTAATATTCTCAAAGGAAGCGAATTCGCCAAAGTTGACTCTAGTGTACCTATATTTGTTTGAGAGAATGAAGGCAATTCCACCACCTCGTTTGCCTTGTCTAACTGAGTGGAAGAAATTATAATTTGGGGGACAAGTTTCAACAAGAACAGCTTCGCTGTCTGAAGTCAGCCAGGTTTCAACAAGAAACAGAAAATCCAATTTTTTTTCACTAATAAAATCATTGATTGCAAAGGTTTTGGTAGTAAGTGCACCTATATTTAGTAAACCCATGTTAGCTGAAAATGCCTCTGGCTTTTGAGGAACATGCTGAGGTATGGAAAGAATATTTGTTAGGTTTCTAGTTTTAAATTTGAAGAGTTCAGATGCAAAACCCTCTAAATCCGTCTGACCACATTTCTTTTAAATGAGCATTTAAAATCCGGTTCCTATAGGTTTTTGCATAGAAATCGATATTTCAGACCAGGAAGAGAGTGTTATTTGGTGTGTTTTGAAGTTAAATTATTTGATTAACGTATACTATGTGAGGAGAGCATTCACTCACCATCTTTAATTCATTTTTGACGTAGGTGGCATTTAGAGGCTTTTGCATCTGAACCCTTCATTTGTCTTTTCTTTTTACTATGCGTTGGGTAGAAACCAACGTTGGAATAGAACTAAAACTCTGTTGTAGGCCTAACAGAGGTAGGAGTGAACGCCGAATGTGGGCTGTTGGGCAAAGAAATTAATGAGGGAGATATGCATCTCTGTTAAAAGTTGTAGTTTTCCTAACATCTCCATTATTAACGTTAAGATCCAAAACTATCACAAATGTTTTAACACTCATGGCATTTTTTAAGAAAAATTTTAAATTTTACCAACATATTTGAAGGGCTTTGTGGAGGCAAGGAGGCCCTTCAAATATGTTGGTAAAGCAGCAACTAGTAAAATTTTTCTTAAAATATGCGTGCCTTTTATGCCATGAGTGTTCTGCGTTCTTGTGATAGTTTTGGATCTTAACGTTAAGAATGGAGATGGCCCTTGACAGTATTGGTATGTTTACACACAATCATGTTAAATGCCACCAATTCTATACTATACATATTCCATCAGGCACCTGGCATCCAGTAACACCCAAAACAAAAAAAAAACAGTAGTGCATCTAGATCTTCAATGTGACACTTTTTTCCTTTACAGCGTTACACAATGGGACATACTGTCTTGTGGGCAAATGCTGGCGGTATGCCTCCTTCAAGGAGGGGTATCGCCCCATTTTTTTTCCACGCGCCTTTTCAGGCAAATCTGTGGCCTGCCACCACTTCCAAGCACCATTGATTGAGGAAGTTGGTGACCTGGATTTAAGGGAGAAACTAAAGAACATGATTGTCTGTAAACATACCAATACTGTCAAGGGCCAACCTCCTTGCCTCTACAGGCCCTTCAAATATGTGGTGCTTTTGAAGCTGGCCACATAGGAGGCGTCTAAACTCCCTCGTCCTGCCCCCTTCATCCACAGTCCCTTCTCCTGCTCCACTCCTACAAACACTACATCGAGCCTTGAGAGTGGGTCAAAGCCCTACCGACTGAAGGCCCTCTACCCAGTCGAACTCCTCACCACGGAGAACATGCCGTCCATCACAAAATCAGTCATATGGGCATGGGAATCATGATGCAACACTGCAGATAGCAAACTGAGTGAGCAGGTTGTGTTAACTAATTAAAGGAGGTTTAAAGACAGAAAACATACCTGCAAACAGTTGGCGGGCACACAGAAACCCAGTGTCTAGAACCAGTTAGTTACCTGCTGCTGTGACTAGCTGAGATATAAACAAAATCTGTTCTGTTCTGACATATGGGAATTCATTGAAACAGTCCTTGAAACAAGGAAGGGGACATATCTGTAAGCCACAGACTAAAAGTAGCCTCCAAACTACAGCGGAACCGGCCCAGGGATGTCAGTGAAGATGACAGGCAGACGTAAAGTTTGGCCCTCACAAACAAGGTGAACATCTGCCAGGTAAATGTTACCTGCACTTTCATAGAGCACAGGTGCCAGACAGGCAGGCAGGGAAACACAGCTGTGCTCTTAGTACTGCTCCTGCTACATGTCAAATACACTAGTTACTACAAAGCAATCTTGAGTAAAGGTAAGAACAATTCATTTCAAAACATTAACAACATCTTTCAACAATAGTAGTTTAAAGTATACACAACTTGGAAGATCATTGTTGTTCTGCTTAAATAATTCAGTGCAAGTGGTTTCTTCCATTCCTGCAAGTAAGCAGATCTTGCCTTGCTCCACAGGCAATTTCAGGAGGATAATGTAATTTGATTATATTAAATTAGATTAGATTTAACTTTATTGTCATTGTGCAGAGTACAAGATACAAAGAAATGCAGTTCAGGCCCCCCTGGCATCCCCTCGCGGCCCCCGGCCCCCACTTTGAAAACCACTGGCCTACATGATTGAGTAGGCTACTAGTCAAAAGAGCACGTTTTAATAAAACGAGCGTAATATTTAAGGAGCACATGATTTAGTAAAACGAGTGCAATCTCTTTAGTAGCCTACTAGTTGTGCAATGCATGAATGTTTTTCATGTGCAAAATATTACATTTCATCCATATGAATTGCAAATAATTCCTCCAAAACGGCATTTTTGACACTCGAATTAAAACGGCAGTTTTTGACATGTGAAGTAGGCTAGTGCGAGATACAATTAGGAGGGCATCCTTCACCGTTAGCCTACCAAAGAGTGTAACCTCATAGTACACTGCTAGGGGGCGATATAGGATAAGTTGTTGTGCCAGCACGATGAAAACAAAGCGACGCAAGAGCTGTGATGACGTCTTGCAGCAGCAACTGTCAAGTGACTCTTCCTGGTGGTGCAGTTGTCACTTTTTTAATCTAGCTACGTGTATACTTCTGTGCTGGCAGCGCCCATGTAGGACGCCTCGCTTCTTTCTTCTTATTCTGAGTTCGTGAGCATTTAGCAGACACGAGGCGCTTATTCCCGTGAGTCAGACCCTGGCAGTATTTTGCCTGATGTTGTAACTAATTAAATGAGTTGTTTTTTGTGTGCTGGCTAGTGCTAGTTGATAGTAACTGAAGATTAACATCTGACAGATCTGCCTCTTGTCTTCGGCGACCAGTTCTAACGGTGGTATGAATCAAATGGGTAAGTAGTCTTCTTGACACCGCTGCTAAGCTGTACCCTCACCCTGAAAAAAAAGAATTGCACTTTCTGTGTATTTGTGTTCTTTATGTATGTAGGCTAGCTCGAGAAATCTGTTTACTGTGTGAGAAGGATAACTGGAAGGGGAAAGTTAAAGGCAAGGCTGGCTGCAGTTAGTTCATAAACAAGCTGCATTGAATTAGTGACAGTAATAATGTTAGCTGGTGACAGAACTTGCGAGAGCAATGCAGCAGCGACTCCTAAATTGGTTTGCTCAGTTTCATGTCTCAACATGTTTTTACCTTCTACGTAGCAGAAAAGATCCCATAAGTTCCACCATGGCTTTGTTTCTGTTACATTTTAGCGGTCGGGATTAAGCGTATGGGAAAAAAATGGGAATTTATGCCACATGCAACACAAGTGTGCATTTCCTAGGAGTCTGGCAACTTGACAAGCCAAGTTGGTATTTGTGCATTTCTGCACTGCGTTCACACCATCTAGTGCCACATATCTGTGTGACATCTGTTTTTTGGCCTATTTGCTCATGTGGCTTGCTTCCATTACTCATGAGCTGGATGGCAGTTGGTCGATGCCACATAGTGTGCCATGCATTTTCTGTCTGAAGGCCAAATCCTTAAATGGCTACTATTGATGTTGTGGTTTTGCAGTAGACATTTAGGGCTGTTCTACTGAATGGGATTTTGGGAGCTAATTACACGTTTCAGCCATTGCTGCATAGAGATGTCCCCTTTTGTCCTCTCAGATTGTCACTAGGATATGACTCGGCACTTCCACTGTGCTCACGATACGTTTCACATTGTGGCCTTTGCGCCTCCAGCTGCTTTGTCACGCTCTGCCAGCCTTGCCAACGCCCTCATGCCCACCCCACCCACCCAAAACGCAATCGAGATAAATGGAGATCAACTCAGCCGCCTGCTCTCCTCCCACTACAGTGAGGATGGCTTAGCAAATGGATTAATTGGCCAGTCAGCTCATTAGGATCAGTGCAGTGGGGTGCATGAATGTGTCCCATCACTTGCCCGCTTGGCAGGTGCCCAATACTGTACATGGAAGCAAATCACCACCCAAGACCTGCTAAACACACATACAAAAAACAAGCATTCGTGTCCTCATAGTATTCTGTGTCAAAGGTGGGTTTGGGTTTAATGTTCAATGGAATTCAAACCGAATGAAAGGTAAAATTGTATTTAAGAGGATGTATTGATTAGAAACACACGGTTCTGTGTTGTTAAGGGCTGCGGAGGGTGGGGTAGCCGTAGTGAAGAAAGAGAAACTCGGTAAGTGGCTGATGACTGGTTGGATTTGAAAGGGCACAACTTGGAAAGGAGGGGCAGCCATGGGCATGGAGGAGATGTACACACGCAGAGGCCTAATGTGTCTGATTTACCACAGCATGGAAAACGGAGAGACCTCAGTCTGGGCCAAGAAAAACTAGACAAAATTGCTCAGACAGGAAGTCAGAGACGGGCCTCGTTTATTTTCGTTTTTTAAATGTTTCTTCCTGCTTATACGAAGCGTGCATTTAAAATGAGTGTCATTTCTGTGTGCTGTCTTGCAAACATCACAACTGGATCCAGCCAGGTTTATTCTATTGATAAAAGTCACTTTGAATCTAGCAATAGCCTAGATTTTCTTCACAATGTTTGTATAACAATTGGCCCTTCCCACATCTGGGCCGTTTGTCGGACTGAAATGTTCAGCGCTGTAGGTTATATTGCTTATTCTGTCATTATTCTGAGATCTCTCACTCTCTCTCTCTCTCATACCCACACACTGCTGGCACCACCCTCACTCTGTTGCACAAGGCTGAGCAGAGCAGAGCAGGCCAACGGTCAACAGATCGGCCTCCACATCAGCGTGCTGCTAGTTAGTGCAGACCGGGGCGTGTGAGTGGGATCAGTTCAAATCGCGACTTTGGATTTGCAGGGAAACTAAGAGAAAGAGGCCTTTTCATGGGACGCCATCAATGGCCCTCTTGTGCACCTTGTATTGTACTGTGTATCCCCCGATCAGGTTGGATTTCAGGCTCACGCGGGATGCTTTGTGTTTGGTTGTCTGCACTGGAGATGCAGGAGGCGTTATGCAGCGCAGCACAAGACCAACATCTAAATTCATCCAGCATTTATCCTCATTATATGTCCCAGGGATTATAACAAGAAGTTGCAACAATGCCACACATTGTCCAGGCACTGCAAATGCTCCAAGTAGCTATTTTTGGTGGGCGTCCCTAACTGGCTGGCTGTGGTGTAAGGGTTTAGATCTGATTTG